>NW_009716757.1:0-31991 GCF_000703405.1 Apaloderma vittatum | reverse complement strand
CCATGCGACGTTCAGCATGAAAACCCTTTGCAGCAGCGAGCGGCGATGTCGTCGTAACTGGGTCTGTTTCTGCGAAGGTTGTGGCAGGCACTGAGGATCCCATGAGAAGCTCTCGGGATCTTGGGGCACTGGCTCTGCTTCATCTCTAATGAAAGAGTCCCTAACAGCCACACAGTCAGTGCTGGCTGCACTTAAAAAACACACAGCATATAGAAATGTGCACCTCTGGAGGGCAGAAAAAGCAAAAAGCTGCACACTAGTAAAAACTTTCAGGCAACAAATGCTTTTCTGAAAAGTGACAGCTTCAGTAAGACCAACCAACACAGCAGCCAGACCTCCTGCTCGGCCAGAGCCTGCGACCCAAAGAGAAGCCCAAGAGAAGCCTCGATCCTCTACATGGAGACTTTGAGTCCTGGCAATTTTGACTTGGAAAGTCAACCTTGTGTAAGTAGCTACAACAGGGAGGTCATCAATCCCTCTGCTGCATGGGGTAAAAAAACCTAATGTGCAAACGCGTTCACAAAAAGACGAAGACCAACAAATTTCTTGGGTATGTAAGAAAAGATTCCCAGCCATAATTCGCAGGCAACTTTAGAAATTAAATCTCAATAATAGAACTAAGGTGCAAGAAAGCTACCCATGTGGGTCTTGCTATTTCCAGCGGTTCTTCAAACTCATTTTGATATGTTTGCTCTACAAACTCAGACTCTAACCAATTTCTTCAGCTGACTGGTAAAATCCAAGGAAATTTCCTGTAATTTTGATTTAACTAAACCCTCATGATCTGACAAGATCGTGATGTTGACATTGTAACATCGTTCCGGCATACAAAATAGGGAATATTTTTGTGGATGATTCTCTCCTTTGCCTGGTAGAGGACACATACTGTGCCAGGAAACATAGCTACAGCTCATCTAAATTAATACTCTAAGAAGAAACAACTCGTTCCTTGGCAGGGACAATTCCACACAGGCACTACCAGTCTCCTGCCAGCACTGGACCCGCTACCAATGCGATGAGCAGTTGTAAGAAAATTACACCATGTGAAATCTGGCTGCAATTCTTGATTTACTGCTTACCAAATTGAGAGAAATGAAACACTTGATACAGTAATTTCTAAGCAACAACAACAACAAAAGAATCTTCAAAACATCTCTTAGACACCCATAGTCAATTTTTTTCCAAGAGTTGCGCAAGGAGGAGCCTTCATTTGCCCAAATGGGTATTGTTTGTGTTCCCCTTGTGCCTTCACTTGAAACCCTTTCTCTTCAATTAGAGTAGAAAGAGGCAGCTATGAAAAAACCCTGAGCCAGCTGAGGAAGCCAGCCAAGCGACGTGTCGGGGTGGAGAGGGCAGGTCAGCCACGGGCAGCAATGAGCAGAGGAACCTTGTTATTGTACATTATTAGTCTGCTGAAGGCAGGGAGGAATTAAAAAAAAAATAATATTAGCAGTTTCTGTTACTCCTTGTGCTGCTTTCCCTCCAGGGCTCTCACCAGTTTGTTTATTTATAAGGCAGGCTGCCCCAGCAAGAGATGGAGCAGGCAGAAGAAATGGATCGAAAGGAGGTTTCTCAGCACCTGACACCGCAAATATTTATAGATAAGTGTGTTGTGCGACACATGAGCAATTCCACTTAGAGTCAATAAGCTTTTTAAAAATTAATAGTTATGGGTGTATGCAAGGGGAATTAAGATAGCCAGAGATCACACCAGATTAAACCTGGAATAGGCAAAGACCGTGAGAGTATGCAGAATTTGCATTTCATATACAAACATGATACAAGGATAACAGATTTACAAGAAATCACATATTTCAGTCAGCCACTGCCAGGTTTGCTGGAGATTGAGCACCGGGCATGTCAGCTGGGTGCAGCAGTGCAGCCCCCACCTAACCTGGCTAATTAAATAACACCTCAGCTCAGCAAAGTCACCTTGCTTAAGTTTGACTGATTATGAGGTAATTCTTCACAAGATATTTGTAAGAGAAACAGTAAGGCTCACATACTGGTTTTACCTTGATACAGGTGATACAGCTATTTGCTGAGCCCACCTGCACCCTACTCAAACAAAACTGTTATTTCAAGTGACTTAAAACGGTTTTCATCCGACAACTTTTGCAGCCGGAATTTGAAATTAGCTGGGCCTCTCAATCCAGTTCCTATGGGGCATCGCCGACAAAAACTAATAACAACAACAGCGGCAATAATAACCAGAGGAAACCAAACATCCACACAAGACGCGTAACTGCTTCATCAGGTATTTCAACCTCTTCCATGAGCAATCTAATAGTCAGAGTAAACTTACCCAGTGCGCTGACAAGACACGTAATTAAATTGCTTTGCCACTGGCCCTGTTGCTTTTATTACAGGAAATTAGTGGATCAATTAAATCTTATTGAAGCACTTTCTGTTTCACGGGCAGAACCACCCTTGCGAAGCCTGACGGAAGATCTGCAACTTAAGAGACTTACCTGCACCGGAGGATTAAGGGGAAGGCTCAGGACAATGTGAAACAAAGTCCTTTTCCCTTCCCTCTTGCTTCTTCCTTAAAGGAAATTATACCTGCCAAGCCTTCCTTTGCTTAACATTTAACAAAAGGAAAGCTGATCAATGATTGCTCAGAGTTGCTGGTCTTCCCGCAGGAGCCAGAAGAATGAAGCTAGCCTGCCACTCCAGTTTCCATTTTTAAAGCTCTTGGACACATGACGCCTATTGCAGGGAAAATTTTTTATTCCCCAACGTCCTCTGTTAAAGACCTCTTACAGAAAAGGAATCTAACAGTTCATTGCTTCCATCTGCTCAACACACTTTTGACATAATTGTATTAGTGCCTCATCGCAGGGCTTGCGAAGCGCAATCTGAAAAGCAGCTTTTTGCCACCCGTTTATTTGTTTGCTGAGGCCCTGTCTACAGAACCGTATTATTTGCAGTTCGTATAATTTGTTTAATGCGTTGCGTTCAGGAGGCCACCTGTGTTAATGCATCAAAGGAGCAAGTGGGAAAATCTCATTCTATTTAAGAAAGAAGAAAACTCTTCCCTGAGTCAAACCCCTCCCCATCAATGCCCTTGTTTTCACCAAATTCAAGCTGGTGAGTGTGCAAGGTATGGGAAATGTGGAAGGGGAAAGCAGGAGGAGACTCCAGCAGTGCTCACCTGGATGGCAGCAGCAGAATTTGTTCTTTTATGTGCTCAGCATCCCTCTCTTCCCAGGAGCCCCGATAACGCCAGAGGGATGTGCTGCTCTCCAGAGCAGTCGGTGCTTTTGCAGCCCCTCCAGGTTTGTATTTCTGCCCTGTCAGTGCATTTCGCTATTGCCACACATCTCCCGTCCGGCAAAGAAAATGCATTTCCATTCTCTTTGAAAGCTCTTTGACTTGGTGGGTGTCCACGTAGCACTGCAAGAAGAATGCATGCTACGTCCATTATAAAGTGCTTTCATCTTCCATTCAGCTATAGCCACTGGATGTCAATGTATTAACTACAATCCACGGTGCCTCTTCATCACATTACATTGAAGCATTCAATAAACACCAATTAACATATTAGAGTCTTTCCATGAATGTATCTTGCCTGACTTGGAGTGAATGGGTTCATAAAAATACATACTCCAACAAAACAAGGAGGATAATAGCAATTCTGTAACAAGTTTAGACTCACACCCATCTCATACTTTAGCAGATGATGGGTTAGTAATTAAACCCAAAACATGCATTACACCTCACAGAAGTCTCCAAATCAGCCTATCTAGGAACACGCGTATTTTTCATGGTTTATACTCCAACAAAACAAGGAGGATAATAGCAATTCTGTAACAAGTTTAGACTCACACCCATCTCATACTTTAGCAGATGATGGGTTAGTAATTAAACCCAAAACATCTCTATTAGCCCTGCCAGAAGATGCATTACACCTCACAGAAGTCTCCAAATCACGTCTATTTTTTGTGGTTTATATTGCACTGATAATGTATTACCAATGGCGGAAAACCTGCCCCAATAATAATTAGTGTTAATATAAGAAGAGACACGCTCTCTAAAACAATCAGAACACATGTCCATTTTATTCCTTAAGTCTGGAAATTACCACATGGGCTTGTTTCAGGGGCTGGAGATGATTATAGTGGCTACCACAGTGTTACATGAATTAAAGACAGACAGTGCAGACTTTGATGCTGTTTACTGCAGGAGAATCTGGCACAGAGCTTTTTTTAATTGCTAAAATAACCTGCAGTCCCCTGAAAAGACTGAAGGCAACAGCCTCTGATATCAGTAATGACCAAATGCAACCAGATGTTATCGCTACTTCTGAAACAACTTTGCCTCCAGGTCCCGTGGAATATAAAACCTATCTAGTGATGCCTGCATATCAGCTACAGATGTCAGGACTGTCGTGCTCCTGTTCATCTTTTACGGCAGAAAAAGGAGTTTTGGTTCCATCTGGTTTGGTTACGAATCTCGGTCACCTTGCGGCAGGAGACCTTTGCAGGACAGGAGGGTCCATGCCTCCCACCCCAGCCAAGGTGTCCTCGACAGGCAATCACAGTCTTTCACTGCAGGACTAGCATGTTAAGGAAAAAACACATCAGTATTTCTAGGAATAAGTAATGAGATTCCTGTCCTGCCAGAAGATTCGTTTTTAACCTCATTGCTGTAAACTGCAGGAATTTGTAATTTGATGTGTGGCCTTTTATCCACAAACGAGCAGTCATCTTCTAGAGAAAACCTCTCCCAAGCACGGAGACCACCAGGTTGTGGGGAAGATGCCGAGTAGCAGGTGACACAGCAAATGCTTTTCCTCCAGCTCCTAACTTTATTAAGCTCGTTCAAGAGGGCTGTGCTAATGGACAAAATGAAGAACAAGATTAAGCCTGGCCCAGCAGCAGCAGCGCTGCGTTCTCTCTCATCAGATTGCCAAGGGCTCCGCACACAGCTCCTGAATTTTCATGGCAGAAACGACGTGTTGTTTTTTTTCCTTTTTAACCCCAGTAGCAATGCACTCCTTAAATCAATAGCCTTTCAGAGGTGAGCGGAATACAAAAGGGAGACATTTGTGCAGCAAATTTTTTATGAGTCTAACTGTAAGAGCTATCAAATAATAGCTGTGAGACTGTATATTAAAAATATGTCGAGAGCACCTTGGCTGCAAAAACAAACGGTGCAGTGGCATTGCCTGAACTTAACTGATACAGTGTCGTGCCTGGCAATGGCTCCTGGGGTTTCAGAGACCAAAGCCAAGCTAATCCAGCTTTTTTTTTTGTCTTGCTTCCAGGACAGCAACCCCGGCTGCAAGTACAGTTCCAGCAAAGGGGGGTGATGGCCAACCCCACTTTGTGGTGGCACCAAACACTGGTGGAAACTGAACTTTCTCCACAATAACGAAGGAGGAATGACACGGAGAATCAGGTCAGGGAGCCAGACAGGAGAAAAAAAAAAAAACACAGGAAAAGTCAGTCTGGGCAGCATCTTTCAGGTAAAACTTCAAAATCGGTCTCTGTCTGAAAGCAATTTCAGCAGCAGCAGCTCCACCATACCGGAGCTCTGCACTGAGACTACAAGAAATCAGGCTGGGGGCAAAGCCTGTGAAACACAGCTCACATCAAAATACAGGCTGGAAGTGTGTTCTGAGCGTTACCTTGGTCTTTCAAGCTCTCAATTCGCCCATTTAACTTCCTATTTAAAAGGTGCGTGTCCCTTACGAAACCAGAGGGTGAGGACGCTTTTATTCTCTCTTTGCACCCTGCTCCTTTTTTTGGTGCTTTGCTTTGAAATTGCCGTCATTCCCACTTTTCTGTTCCTCTCCGCACTCCACCGCCACCCCACAGTGCCACACACCCACGCCAGGCTTCAGCTGGTCACAGAGCAGGACACAGGTTTCAGCGTCCAAGAGGGTACTCGCGACCTTTTCTAACAGATTCCTCGGGTTTGCAGGATGAACACAATGACAAATAAAAAGAAGAAAGCCACATATACTTAGCATATGTATCTTTTCGGTTTTTAAGTTTCATTTTCTCTTTGGTAAATTGTGGTCACAAATTACTTCTCTAAGCAGCAAATTTCTAATAGGGATGTCAATGCCTAGATTGTGGTAGAAGCTATAGGATCTAAGTGTGGCTGAAAAACATGAGCTCAGTGGGACTTTTTCTTACTAGTTTGCAGAAAGAGGAAAAAAAAATAATCCTGTAGATGTATTTTATATACTGCAGAGGGAAAATCCGGTGGCAGAAGTGGTGCTTTGGAGGCATGGCAGGCCTGAGCTCTCTGTTATTTATTTCTACTGGTGGCTCTTGATGTTCTTTCTGAAGTTTTGCTCGTCAAAAAACTTGAGAATGAGCTTTTTATGATGGTGCTAAAGACAGACATTGGCAACAGCTGAGTTTTACCTCAAATCCTGATGCCACTGAAGCATCTCCGAAGCTTCGTATTTTACTCTATAGGCTAGCACCTTATTTTATTCTTTCTGGAAGTATTAAAGCAGAATGAACCTTTGAGTTCAGCTTATTGAATTTCTTACTGCTATTTTTTTTTTCAGTTTCTATCTGGACATCCTGGATTTGACGAGGAGATTTTCTCCTGTGAAGAACATGAAATAAAAACATCTCAGCTGTGGCTCTACATAAATCATATTGTTGCACTGGGGATATGCACCGTACTTGGTAATTTTCTGATGGCTGCTCTGGCATTTTGATCAAAAAATTAGCACTGCAGCTCTCTAGTGCTATACAATATCAATAAAGTACACGCTAAATGACCTAAGAACTGGCTGACGGACAGATCTCTCAAAGCATTTCTCAGAGGGGACCACTTAAAACGGGCTGTTTCGAACGGTGCCGCATGAAGGCTCATCTGCTCAACATCTCCATCGAGATCTGGAACAAACACAGAAATCCCAGCTGACACTATTGACATCAGGAAAGCAGGAGTGACAGGCTGAGGTTTTTTTGGGGTTAGCTAGTAACTTGTATCCATGCACAGCAAAGTATTTTAATATCACCACCTACACAGTCAGATATATATCTAACACACTGACCACATGTCCAAGAACAAGGAATGCATAATGTGAAAGCCAGATGAGATAATTAATGCTGCCTCCACCATTAGCAGGGAAAAAGATGGGTATGTGACAAAACATACGACAGGGTGATCCCTGCCTGGATGGTGAGGAAGGGTAATACAGGAAGGAATGGGTAATATTGGAGATTTTTATCCTCTACACCACCGCTGGTGGTACCGCACCTAAAAGGCAGCCCACGAGCTACACAACACAACTAAAACAGGGGTCAGGAGCGGCAGCTGCAGCAGACACATCTGAGGCAGATGTCAGAGAAGCTTTTTCTGATACATTAAGGAACATTTTTGGCCTTAAAAGCTATGAATCTGCTCAACTGGTTGAAGAAAAGATGAAGAGCACGGAGATGGAGAAACAAGTCCAAGCATCCGTGAGCCGTCTGAAAGGGCAAAGAGAGAACATCCCCAGCAGCTCTCCTTAGATGAAGGCAAATTTCAAAAGAAATATATAGCTCTACTGAGCAGGAAAAACAGGTAGAGAAAAGAAGAAACAAGAGGAAAAGATGTTCCAGTCTCTACATATTAAAACAAGCCTGCCCGGGATGCTAACCATATCAGGCATTGTAACCCATTTTTAGTGAAAAGACATTTTTGTTTCATAACTTCTTTTTTTTTTTGCTTCACAAATTCCTCAAAAAGGCAGACATGGAAAAATAAAAGGAAACGCCCCTCAGAAAGCTTGGGATTTTCAGAAATGGCTTCTGGTTTTGCAAGAGCAGAACCAAGCCATAGGAAAGCCTGCAATTCTTTATTCCCAGCTCACCAAAAATGCAAATTATATTTTTTAGATCCCTACCTATGTGAAGGTGCCCATGTATGTCAAGGACTGTCAGTCATTTTATGATCTCACCAACATCTGTATCTGCTCTTCACTGACGTAATTTTGTGTCTGCAAGCAACCAAAAATACTATTATTTGTGTACGTGAAATAGCTTCAGTGAATGTTGCCAGTAATGGATCAAATAATTTTTCAAGAAATGGTATTTGCCTGGTTTTATGCGCCAGTGAGTCACTCATAAGTACTTATAAATATTTAAATATTCTACTCCTGCAAGAGTGTGTGTAGACATTTGATATGGTTTGTACTACATCACCTCTGAAGCACTACTCCACATTGCAAATTCTTGCATTTAAAACCAAGATTAGCAAATCAATGCACCCTGGAAAGCATTTTTAAATCACCAGTACATTCTCCTCAAGTGAGTTTTCTTTGCAATTTGTAGACAATGGATTTCCAATAACAACCTGTAATTAATTCATTTTCTCTTATTCAGTCATTCTATATGAAGTCCATTGACATTCTGGAGATGGTATGTTTGGAAAGGAGAGATATTAGAAAAAACACTCCAGGTTGGCAATTCACAGCCAAGCGCAACTCATCTGTCTGAAGAAATGGCAACACCAGTGTCAGACACTCTCCTTCTCTGTCTTTTCATGAAAAAACCTGCACAACAATTCTTGACCAAAAGGGATGAAATCACAACCATTCTAACCACATCCACATTCGCCACTAATTCCGCCAAAAATCTTATGTCAGGAGACTCTTTTTAATTCAAATCCTAACGCCAAAATATATAAACTAAGCCGAACCAGAGCACAGAACTTGAGCAGAGGAGTTAATGTCTGGTCTTAACATGAAACATTCAATTTTTTTGGACTAAGGCAAACCCACGTTCCTCTTTCCACTGGTAAGCACACATCTGCATACAACTTAAGTTTTCTTGATCTGAGCATTCTTTGCTTTTCCCCTGGGACTGCACTAACTTCTGAGGCATTTTTGCTTAGGCTAAATTTGTCTTTCTTGCCACAAATTAATTCTGTAGGTTTTTTTCCTCAGAGAAAATACCTTTTACTTTGTTCAAAATGCAGCAAAACAACTGAGAACACACAACAAAACTCGACTCTGCCAGCTGTTTTGTGGAAGTACAAAAATAAAATCCAGGGCACTTGGCTGGAGCCCAGCGATATGTTTTAGACTTGAAGCTCAGAATTGAAGATTTTTACAATGAGAAGAACTTTTAAAGAGACAAGAAATCATCTTGGTTTTGAAGAACGTTTTTCTTTGAGAGCAAGGGAGGATCACGGCTCAGTCAAGAAAACATCAGTCACTAAACACTGTTGCGGTGACTCGGACTTTGGTTGTTTTTTCCTGTCATCCCAGCTCTGCCAGTCTGGACCAGCTGCAGAAATTGAGCTAAACAGTTTTACCTTTTTTGATTTTATTTTTATTTTTTAGGTTTGCTTTTTGCTCTATGATTGGACAGTTCAGCAACCCAAGAAGCCGCACTTATTCTCAGTAACGCGGCCGCGCATCGTTCCTCAAGGCGAGCAGGAACGGGTTGCTTTACCAGCTGAAGGAAAACCTCATTTCTTTCCCGAGTAGTTCACCTCACCTCTAACACCGCCTCAAACTAAAAGCAGAGCCTGGCACTCCCCTGCTCGCTAAGTCCTGTTTGAAGTTTAGATATCACATCGCTCACAGGAGAAGCAAATCAATGTTGGTAAGCTAATGAATTATTTCCAAGTTTGTACCAATATCTGCAGCAACATGAAAGAAAAATCACGTAGCAGGGAGATTAGAGCTGGAGAGGCGGAACGTGGCACACGAATTGTCAATATTTCAGGACTATGATTTGATCCTATAGATAACTGTTCCTACAATGCTGCTTAGGAGAACACCTCGAGCAAAACACTTTATCTCACAACATAGTTGTCCAATATAATTAACTGGGCTTGACCAATCTAGCTGGAAGGGAGCAGTAACAAATATCCAGCCCTATGTGCCATTCCATCGAGGAGAACACTTTGTAATGATGTGAGGAAACACTTCATTTGAACATGGAATTTACAGATGCAATTGCTGCTGAACAGCTGGCTCACTAGGTATATCTGCAGTGCATATATTATGGATGTGTTTTTCCAAATACGCTTACTCATTTTCCTCACATAGAATTTATTTATCGCCTTCCTTGAGAAGAGATATTTATCAGGAATAGACATACTTCTAAAAGCTCCTCTCCTCACTCAACAGCTCCCTCTCCCACTTGACCCAACAGCCCCTGTTTTAGGTTTTGTTCTCTCTTCCTCAAGGTAGAGTTCACCTCTTCCCCAGCAAGCATCCATCTCCAACGTTTTTGGGACAAGTACAAAACTCCACCCTAAGGTAGCTTCCAGTAAATCAGAAATATACATCTCTCAAAAATCAATCTGTTTTACACTCCTTGCTTCTAACAAGCTTCCAGAGGATGCCTGCAGGGCTCAGGGATGGAAGGCTCACTCCTTCCCAAAATCTGAAGCCAGTCCAACATCACTCACTGCTTCTCTGCGTTGGCACTGATTTATCCCACACTCACCCCCAGGCCGGGCAGCCTTTTCTGCATTCAATCCTGCATGAAGAACCCTTCTTTTAAACAATATTTGTGTTCTTTAGATAATAACGCACTCGCAAGATGACAACATATCTGTCACCTTAAAGAAATGGCAATTTTCTGTCTACATGTAACATACGTGCATAAACGCTTGGGAAATAACGACTGGACCAGAAAAATAACAATTCAGTGTTTTTCTTTCAAACTACCTTTGTGGGTTATTATTATTTTTTTTTTTGGCTCAGATATGACATTAAGGATCATCAAAACATCACTGCAGAGCCATTAGAAACCCTGTGACCCAGCAGCCTCCAACTGCCATGCTGGGCAAGCCGTGGTGGCCTCAAGATGGGGCAATTATCTTGGGGTATAATTCCTAACCTGACCTATTGAAATATGTTCCTTATGCAAAAAGCTTTCTAAACCCAAAAATGTAAAAAAATGCAAAGGCAAGCTGTGAGAAGGGGATGCTGGGTAGAAGGGCACTCTAACTGGCAACGGGCTAGAAGTTAAGGGGGTTTTATCGTCGGGTTAATAACTTCTTATTAGCTAAACAATGTTGACAAGTTAAAGCCATTTTGATTGAATGCATGCTTTCCCTCTCTCTGACATATTTGTATTACAAATTGACCTGCCACATTGATGCTACTATAGATCTAGAAGATTACACTGATTTTTTTTTTATTTTATTTTTCCTTCAGCTAAGCTTTCAGATCTGCCAACCTGCTACTATCCCATTAGGGAAGACAAGAGGAATGCCAAAAGTGACATGTCTAATTCTAACGACGTCCAGTCAGATACGATTAAAGAAGTTCCATCCAACAGTCACTCGTCTGAGCACATTTAAAGGATGACGCAGCTGGGCGATGCACTTGCCAATTCACCAGACTAGATGCATGCTCTGTCTTAGCTCTTAAGACAAGTAAGTCTTTCATTTACTACTCATTTATTGAATCTACCTGGCAACGTAAAGAAAAGAAAACAGGCAAATATATTTGCTAGCACTTTATTTTTGGAAAGTGAAAATCTCAAGATCAATGTATTATTTTATTTTTTTAATCGTGGTCTTGAGCCTGCCTATCTAATCAAATTTATTAACGAGAAATCGGAAGAAACTCCTACAAGTTGTTCTTGCCAGAGCTCCCAGGAGAGCATTTCATCTGTTACTTATGGATGATTAAGGTGATTTGAAAAGCAATACTTTAATGTTGTGTTAATAGATATTTCAAGTCACCCTCACACATGCAAGCAAACTCCTAAAGTTGTATTCCTGGGATTCAGGAACCTAAAACCTTTCAGAAAATCAGAAGAAAGATGACAGGGTTAGAAGAAGGGCCACTATTCTGTCCATAGTTCAAAACTGGGCATTAAAGATGTGTATGCACATCATTAGCATGAGTAGAAACTATTATTAAATATAGCACCTATTAGGTGTAGTGTTTGCAAGGGTGAAACCGCTTTTCAGAAGAGACTGGATTTTTCTTATACACCCACTTTCGACTCATTTACAGCTGATCAACACGGAAGGGGATCAAAAATGCCCGTTGAATCTCTCCCAGGTCTTGGAGGGAGACACTGGGTCAAGAGAAAGCAAGAGACACACGGTGGGAAAGGAGGAGACCTTTTTGTGGCTCTGTAAGCTAAAGGCCACGAGACTCTTTCAAATGAAACGCAACTTCTGAAGCAGCACAAGAAGGACAAATTGGGAAGCTCTTCACATCATTAAGCTCATCTTCAAACCTTTCCAACACTGCGACTCCACCCCAGAGCACGCAGCAGATGTAACGGAGGTTTTGAGAGGGTAAATTAGATGAGACTTTTGATGTCACTGAATTCTGGCAATTATGTTCCTCAGCTTGCTGAGCCGCCGCCTGCCACCAGCATGCAAAAATGAGCAGCCTGGGTGAGTTTCAAGCGACAAAAGGATCATTCTAACAGGTCCAAAATATGAGAAAACGTTCAGGGATGTTCTACCTTTAAACTACTCCTGCAAGCCAAATTCTGGGTCGTAACAAAGAGGAAATTTCATAAACACTTAAGGACTACAAACCAAAGTGTTTGAGGCATTTTTTTGAGATTTTTTTTTCCTACAGCACGTAATAAAGTAAAACATATACTTTCACCAAGCACTGAAGTTCACTTACAGGGTCCCAAACCTTAGAAAGTTGCAAGTAATGAACTTTGTTTTTAACTTAAAAGCTGACGAGCAATTAAGTGCTCTTGTTATCAAAAGTAGAGATTCTGGGAAAACTGAAAATGGAGCAGTCAGTCTGATTTTCTGCTCACATGGAGAATATGTCTTTTCATATATAAAATCCTTTTGACAGGCACTCGTTACATCTTGGGTTTTGTTACAGTATCTTTCCAGTTTATTGATTATCACCTCCATTCATCGGCTAATATTTTGTACTTGCCTTATTTTCATTGCCTACTTAAAATTCACTGAACCAAAAACTCATACAAATGACTCCTGGAATTGAGCGTTGAGTTTTTGTGACTTTGAGAACCCACTGATCCAAATATGTGCCCAAATAACTGCGTGTCAAGTCTTTAATAGCTGGGTTAATTCACTTTATAGCTTTCTTAATGTATAAAGCTTTATGTTTTACTGTATATCTGCTGGTTTGAGTGTGGGTTTGAGGTTCAGACAGGTCCAAGGTGACAACTGGGGCTAATTTTAAAGCACTTTAAACATTATTATCCAAAGTTGTTTCTTTTCACGAAAAGCCAGAAGTCAAGAAAACAGGAACCACCCTCTTTAGAAAAGAGGATATTTAGCAAAAACAGAGGTTCTGCATTAGCATTGTTGCCAAAGAGCATCAATGAGGAACCTGCTAGCACAGAGCACGTGCTGAGTCTCACACAGCCCAAGCTTTTCCCTGGTTTAGAAAATGAAATCAAGACCTACCAAAATTCCTTTAGCTACAAAATGCCACATGCAAGGACTTGAGAATCCAGTTTAAGAGGTAACCAGCTTGTTACCAGTCCTTTGCCTGCCCTCAGCAGTTCAACAGTTGACTCCTGCTTTTGTTTAAAGAATATTAACCACATACAAGCAGTCTGTAGCTCACTATCCTGATTACTGAATAAACCCCTACATTTTATGTCTTTCTTGTTTAGAATCCCAAAGGGATGGGCACCAAGAAGACTTTCTGTCAGCCAGGGGAAGGAGACAACGTGGGCGTCTTCCAGGGAAGGACTTCAATGAATGATTAGAGTACAAACACGAAGTTATAAATGCCTAAAACATCATTCCCAGGCAGGACATTCAGGAAAACACTTTCCCCACAGCAAAATAATTCCCATTACCACAAGAGACTCAGACAGGTTTTAACCTTGTTTCCCCAGGGCTACTCAGAAACCACATACTCAGAGGGCTACAGACCTGCCTGGTTCACCAGCACTCCTCCATTGTCATCAACAAGCACAACAAAATACAGAATAAAAGAAGAAGTCTCATACACTTTTATCAACCTCCTGTTCCACACATCCCTTGGAGCACAGTAATCTTTAGAAAAAAAAGAGCCTTCCATAGTATTTCCATGGCATTAAACACAAAGAGGGATTATCTTTGCTGACCATGTCTTGGAAGACAACACTGCCACAAGAGATATTCACATGCTCTCAACGCCCAGGACAGACAAGAGCAACGGGACTCACGGAAGGCTGTATAAAGCTCCTGCAGGGTTAAGCGGCCGTCATTGTTGTAATCATCAAACCGGAGAAGGTCTTCTAGCGTACAATCCAATAAATCATCTCCCAGGTCCTCCTTCTTCATTAGCTGTAGCAAAGAGCACAAGTAATCTTACATATCACGTCAAGCTACAGACTGCCACCCTGGCGACCCGGCAGATTTTCCATTAAATGACCTTTGAGGAGACCAAGGTTGGACTCAATGATCTTGAAGGTCTTTACAGACAAAACTGCTCTATGATTCTACGACAGACAGAGATATATCATATCTATTGTTACCTATTTGCTTTGTATCAAGATACAATTGATATTTGTGCTACTGCAGCACTTCATGGGCCATGGACTGGGGAAGGCGAGGAGCCTCTTCCTTCAGCAGCGGCACAGAAATGTATTTTTCACTTTGCAAATGCCTTGAAAAATAAATACTCAATGGGGGGAAAAGGAAAAGTCTGTTTTTCCTCTCTCCAGGCAAGCACAAAATTACATTGGTTGCATTTAGGATAAGAATGGGCAAGAGTGGTTGCTGCATTCAACACAAATGTGTTTTTCCAGCCCCTGACATTTTGGTTTTTATGTATTCAAAACATTTCACATGTTCTACAACCAAAATGAAGAGAGCTCTACGAACATCCAAGCCAGTAAACAGCCAAAATCAGACCTACAAATGAATGAAAATGTTGGCTTCTCCAAATTTATTGTACAATGAGAAGAAAACTGCTGAAATGTTGCATCTTCCGGGCAAGAAAGCTTTTTGCTGTAGTCCAGGGACTCTTTTATTTACTATTCTAGTCTTGGTCCATTATATTGAAGCAATTTAAAATAATAATGTGAAAAAAATGACCCTTCACCTAGAAAGTAAAAACGTTCAATAAAAGTGAGATCAACCATAACTTCCAAGATCAATCTTCTAAAGATGGAAATTTCCCTTTGTCTACCTTTGTATTGAAAATTGATTAACTTTTCATAAGACTGACAAGTTTTTACCAGTCTTTTTGATTGAACGTCAGGAAAAAAAACCAACCAAACCAACCAACAACACAACAACACAAAACACTTCAGCTGCAACAAACTCAGGAGATTTATGAATCAAACTTTAAAATACATTAAAGTTTTAAATGGAAATAACATTCCAATTACCACCGTTGCTAATAGCCTTGCATACCCACGGCTGCAAAACAACACTGCCGGGTCTGGAGGGAAAATATTCGATGGGGTTTGCCAGCAGCAGCTCGAAATAGAGGAGGACAGACCGACTGCTGCCACGTTTTGCTCCCATCAGTTCTGTTGTGGAGAACAAAAAAGTGGGCAAAGATCCTCGCCATCTCCTGGTGCTGGCCTGATGGGGACTGTCCCCTCCGGAGGGACTTTTTGGGGTGGACCCCTCCGCAATGAGCCTCCTAAAGATCTCCCTTCAGGTCTTAAAAATAACCTTCCTCTGCAGCAGCACTTTACCTGTGTTGAGTGTTTCCTTGCAGACGAGGTTATAGTGCTCGAGAGACTATTTCTCTTTTAAAAACAACAAAGAATATGCACAGCAGCAACTCATCCAGCAGCCAGAGAGAACGAGATCCCACCGCACCACGTTCATGGCAGCTGCCTTTACCGGTGGGCAATGAAAAATCCCATCCTTGGGGGAATTTTAAAGTTGCAGAGAGCTTCAAATTAAAGAGCCAACACAAATCAATCCCAAACCTACCTAACAAGGCAAGAGAAGCTCTGTTATGACTACAGCGCAGGCAATTAAAAATGGCTCATTACCAACAAAAAAACAACACAAACCTTGAAAACTGACTGAATGAACTGGCCATGTGAAAATCATTATCCTGTTAGAGCTAACAAGAAAAATAAAGAATTGACATGCTACACGTAAATGGCTGGGGGAGAGAGCTCCTAGGCAATGATAAACTTACTCTGGTCCATCAAACTGAAGTGAGCTCCAGATGTGCAAAGACGTTTACTGATTTTGGTAACAGTAAGAAAAGAAAAATTAAAATCAGAGTAGCCATGCCTGCTGTTGAGAGAGAGCCCCGGGCTCCACGCACGTCTGCAAATGAAGCCCTTCACAGCAGACCTTAAAGCACTGAACCCAGCTCCTCTAAAATGCAGGTCACTCTTTCTTCCTAATGGTAATGGCTTGCAGGCTGCCAAAACTTTATTTCCATGTGAGTTGACTTTTGATATCCTGATGCTTTAAGCTTCATGTAAAAAAGGAGGAAAAAAAACGGGAGCGTAGAACAGACAGTTAAATGTCCCTGTGCAAAAGCTGTAACAGTAAGAAAAGAAAAATTAAAATCAGAGTAGCCATGCCTGCTGTTGAGAGCGAGCCCCAGGCTCCACGCACGTCTGCAAATGAAGCCCTTCACAGCAGACCTTAAAGCACTGAACCCAGCTCCTCTAAAATGCAGGTCACTCTTTCTTCCTAATGGTAATGGCTTGCAGGCTGCCAAAACTTTATTTCCATGTGAGTTGACTTTTGATATCCTGATGCTTTAAGCTTCATGTAAAAAAGGAGGAAAAAAACCGGGAGCGTAGAACAGTTAAATGTCCCTGTGCAAAAGCTGCCTCTGAATTCAGATAAAAGTGCCTCATACTTACCGCGTCTTTATAAAGGAATCACCACATTTAGATGAAGTATTGTATATATTCATAGCTCTGAGACCTAAGGGAATTTACGCTGACGCTTTGCATTGTGCAGAAAGGATCGTGCATCATGTCAACAGCCCGAGGATTAAAATTCAGTGCAAACTGTCCTACGCAGGAACGAGCTCGCGTCCGTCCTCCTGCTTGCTCACAGCTTGCACTTCCACGCTGGATCCGCGAAGCGCTTCACGCTCACTGGGCAGCGAGAGCAGCCGAGATGCTCCGGCAGAGCACAGGGAGAAGGGGCAGCTCCGGAAAATGCAACAGGTATTGGCCTCCAAAAGGCCCTGGGTGTTTGCTTCTAAATCTTCTTATGGAAGACACAACGGAATGGAAAAGACAAACTATCGGCTTCTGGAATAATGTGCTTTCTTGTATTTAGAAGGCTGTTCTCTTACGGCTGCGTGGGCAAGTTCAGGACAAGGAGTAAATGGGTTGAGTGCCTGGGCTGCGTGTTCGGTTCACTTTACCAATTAGATGAATTCCAACAGTACAGCCTGCCCCTAACCAGACATACCAAGTTTTTTTTAAGCTTTCACCTTTTCTATCGTTATTAAATTCTGCTAATCAACATTTCAGCTTCTGCCTAGGGATTCTGGGAAAAGAGAACTGTTAAAAAATATTCCAGCTTCGCTGTCCTGTTACCCTACGCTAATGCATGGTCCAGAAGGCAGGCAGGAAGAATTAATTCTGCCTAACTTAACGTGCACCTCAAAAAATCCAAATTAGTTCTCCCCAAGCTGGAAAGACTTCAGGAGACAATGGTTAGCAGCAAGAATTACTATCTTTTTTTTTTCAGGAGCAGGGATGGGGCTAGAAAACTACCCTGTCTTTTTTTGTTTAGAGTAGAGCTTCCAATGTTTGAGACAAAACCATCTTCCCAGAGGTGCAGAGAGAGACTCACAACCTGCGCTAGATTCTCCCCCTTTACCTGCTGCCAACCAGCCGGTTACACACAACCGCTCTCACAAGGGTGCCGCTGCGTCGCATTCAATTCCCACTTTGAATGGAAAATGCAATCCGCCTCATAATTCCATTTTCAAAGAACAATAAACCCACCTGAGCCAGCTCAAAGCTGCTGAGATGCCCATCAGCATTTATATCCAAATGCTTAAACAGATCTTCGACCAAGAAACGCTTCTGGGATACTCTGTCCAGGCTGCTCGGGGGGCTCCGCCGACGAGCCTGTAGGTCCAGGAGGACGCTTTTGAGCCGGCTGTAGTCTGCCATCGAACAGGTGTCACCTGGAAGATAAGACCACATTACTGGACTAAGAAGATCAAGGCAAACATCTGCAAAGGACTGAGCTCCTAAAGTGAAAAAATGAGACACAAAGGCTCTCTGCATATGCGGGACCACTCGGCTCTGCACTTGAGGAGCTCCTGTAGCTGTTACACTTTTGCAACAGCTGGCAGTTTTTCTAAATCCTGCTGTCAAGGATGCTCTCCAGCATGTTACCTTCCAGATTACAGGGCTTCAGCTACAGACTTCCACACTCAGCTTCCTAATCCCCATCCATATTAAATTGGCTCTACATTTTTTTTTGCTAAAGATGAAATAAATTAGTCTATCCCGTGATTAGAAAAGTAAAAAATAATCCTGGGGAAGCTGATAGTTTAGAAAGTGCCACAAACATAAATTTAAACGGTACCCCCGTGTGTGACCCTGTGCCAAACGTGGGGCTGATCTTAAGGAACGCTCCAAGGCAGCCCAAGGCGGTGGGATGGCCGGAGGGAGGACAGGGGGGAGTGCAGGGATGCGGGTCTCACGGGTGCCTGCGCACATCACCCCGCTGCAGACCGACATAAATGCTTTCCTCAGCCCCTGACCAGGGAAAAAAGGTTATTATCACACAAAAGCCCTCCAGTCGCTTGCTCTGAAGTGACACTGACTTGGCTGGAGGAATCAGATTCAACCTTCATGACCCTGAAAACCTCCTGCCGTGCTCGCAGCGGCCAGCTCTTCCGTGGTTCTTCTCCAGGGAGCATCTTGCTCTGATTTAAGGGCATCCTCCTCGAGTAGAAACACATCCACAAGCCCAAAGTGGTGTAAGATCCGATGGTCCTTTTCTGCTCGACTGCTGTCTGGCAGAGCTTGGCAGAATGAAGAATGGCAACTCTCTTTTTTTGGTGCAAATCTGTTTGCTTTAGTGTGGACTGCAGGAACATGATTCTGCCCTGGAGCAGACCCTGCAGCATCCTCCCACCCCAGCCGGCCCACATTGCGTGGGCATCGACCATCACCTACGGACAGCACCAACACATCCAGCTGTTCATGTGAGATGCTCTTTTCTCTGTAAGGTATCTTCCCTGCAATGCAGATGCCCTTATTCTCTACAATGGAGGCTTAAACCAACTCATTTCAAGTCCCAATCCTAATCCTATTAGATTAAATCTAAAGGAACCTGGCCTCACCTCAGTTTAAGGGCCAATATCCTTGTAGGTCAGCTCCCCAAAGACTCCAAACATTATTCTCTGAAGACTCTGGCACAATGATGACGAGTGCTCCCATCCTGTTCTTGCTGAGCTGCACCACTCTTGGTCCTCTGGTCCGACTCCAGTTGAAAACCAATTAAAATTCTAGGTGGGAGGCATTTCTCGGATAGCAAACCTGTCTACCATCAGTATTTTTTTTCACCTGTCTTATTCTGTGCTCACAACCTGAAAAGCACCACGGCTTGCGAAGGTGGGAGAGGGCACAGCGGCTGGACATGTGCTCGCCAGCCAGGTCAGTCAGTGCCTTACTGCGACATGAGCAAAAACTGCAAGATAAGGCTTATTTTCCACCCTGAACTCAGACCCTTGTTCCTCTTACCAACTTTTACTGGTAGCATATGTCAGAGCAGCTCTTTTTTGAACCCTGGAGCCTCAGCCAAAACCAAGCAAAACTACAAGCTTAAAAAAGAATTCCTAGTATGAAATGTGTGTTAATGCAACGGCAAAAAACCAAACAAAACGCGCAAGGAGCAGATGATTGAATCTAAACTTTGCATCTCTACTCCATGCTCTGAAAACAACGTCACCACAAAACCCCTCGTCTCAAAAAGGTACGTGCTCACCTGGGCTGCGAGACAGCCCAAGGTGTGTTCATTTTGGGACATTCAGAGGTTCGTAGTCATGCTGCAGCCTCCGGGCAAATGTGACGGGCACGAGGAGTGAAATAAAAGCAACGACCAAAGGGCAGAGCTGGGGACAGCCTCTGGCGGCAAATCCCAAACCCTGCTCTGCACCCACTGTACTGCTGTGTCTGGGGTCAGGGACCACCCACCCAGCAGAGCTCCATCCCTCGTGGTAGGGCAACACCACTCCACTGCCCGCGCGGCAAAGAAAACCAGCAATAAGACAATTATGCCTCCTATTTAAAAAGCAAGCTCAGTTTCACATGCTGTTAACACATGCCACAGCTGGAAGGTCAGAAGGTGCCCTCAGCCGCTGTCAAAACTGCTCCAAAACCTCATTACCTTCGCTCCCCTCCAGAGAAAACTACTCTCTTCAGCTCTGCTGGAAGCAGATCCCTCCGCATCTCTCCTCAGCGTGAATGTGACAAACCCCGTGGGTCTCGCGCTTCTGAAGGTTTTCCCCTGCTGTCTGCGACATCCGAGGGCTGCGGTGACGCGGGAGCAGTCGCCTCAGAGCTCTGTGCAGCTGCTCAGCATCACGCGACGCGCAAAAAAGATCGCAGTGTCATGGAATCGTTTAGGCTGGAAAAGATCTTTAAGATCAGCGAGTCCAGCTGTTGAGCCCAGCAATGCCAGGTGCACCACCAGAAAGCAATAAAGTTCTGTCCCAGGGGTGTGAGATTAATAATACGTGCTTCCTGGGCTGAACGGAAAGATCAATAGGAAAACACAATAAATGCATTTGGGACAAGCAAAAAACTGCTATTCTGTCTTCCACATCCTAAGCTAATCCTCTACTTACTTGATCCCCTTTCTTCACTACTTTATATGAGGGCTAGATAGAAAAAAAGTCCCACATGTTGCTTTTCCATCTTTAACCATGATCCCAGTATGATTTACTCTGCCAGCTCTACAAGAGGGCATACCATAGGCAACTGACTTCAAAACTAAAATGCTCGTCGAACATCGCTGTTTGGGTTGGTTTTTTTTTTTTTACATGAACTTTAATAGCATAATACCAATATATCTGCTTTCCGGCTTTGGAATTAAAAAAAATATTAATCAAAAGGGCACCTTCACCATTTCAAGAGACTCTCTCTCACTTGTACTGATGGCCACTCTGCATTTTGAACACGAACCTAATATGACAGCAATGCTCTGTACAACAAACATGAGCCTTCCCCAGGAAAAGCTGCATGGCGTTTGGTCTGCGGGAGGATGCTCCAGGAGGAGCTGTCTTTGTTCCCATCCCGCTGCTGGAGGCCAGCCTGTAACCCTCCCGTGAGCTCCACGTCCCACTTTGTAACCCTACGAAGAAAACACCGGTGACTTTCAAACAAATCTCAAACAAGGCGCAGCTCCCTCCTGTGCTATAAAACTTCAGTATACGTGCCATGCTCAAAATATCTGGCTTTTTCTTTTTTTTTTGGTAGAAACAGACCATTAAATACATCCTCCTGCAGCAGCTCTCCAGCCCCAAGCCCGACTCCTGCAGCAGATGTAGGATGGAGTTGAAAGCGAGGAACCGCACTGAGACACCCCCAGCCAGGGAAACCCGCGGTTCTCCCCTCCATGCTGAGGGTATCTCTGAAGAAACAAGCCCTTTTAATCTGCTTATAGCACTTTCAGAACCAGTGAAGCCAGTCGCTGCTGGAATTCCCAAAAAAAAAAAAAGAAGAAGAAAAAAAAACAGGACCAGAAAAGTAAAAGAAAAATCCAGCTTATTAAGGTCTGATTGCTAAAGTGTGGCCAGTAACCGTCACACTCACATCTCTGCTCACTCCGAGCAATGCTGTTTCTTGCTCTGTTTTGCAGCAGCTACGTAATTCCTCCTGTTTAGCACTTCTGCATGCTTTGGCAGATAAAATATTGATCAGCCTGCCAAGAAACACAGAATGCCATTCTGTTTTCATGTCAGAACGTGGTAATGAACTGCATTTATCAAGAGCATCCTCTCAGCGAAAGGTCAGTGGTGAATGTGGCTAAATTGTGATGACAGATCATTAATCCAGCTCTTTCAATAATTGCCCTCTTTAAGAATTTTACACCTGGTTCCTGTGAATTGTAGCAAGTTTGTACAGTGGGATCCCTGAGCAATCTTCAGTCCACTTCTGAGTCAAAGCAGATAAGGGAGGAATAGCAAGTCTGGGGATTAAGTGTTCTTCAAAGGAATACAGTTAACATAAAGTAAAAATAAAGCGAGGAAGTACAGAACTTGCTTTGGTGGGTAAACTAATCTCCCTGTAAAATATTATTGTGCAAGATGTCTTACAATGCAATGCTTCTTTAAACACCAGAAGTGATCTGCTAACACCTACAGAGCACCGATCTCAAAGTGCAGGGCTAACCTGACAGCAGGTGTGAACCTCAACAGGTACAGAATCCTTTAGAGGACAGGAGCTCCACCGGTCACTGAGTTATTTTTCATCAGAACTCCAGGGGCTGCACAATGACAGCTCCTCCTAAAACCAAAGTCACCAGCATCCAGGCTGAGTAGAAGAGGATGTGACTATCCACACAAGAAGGTACATACAGAGATTTAAACTTCTTGTCACCCTCCAAAAACTCTGGAGGCAGCATCCCCCCAAGGCTGGGTGCAGCTCTCAGCTCCAGCCCCTGAAAATCTGCAGTTGTGCTGCTAATCCCAAGCATTCCAACCCAGGATTGGATTGGGAATGCTATGACTGCAGGCGAGTTGGGACATCACAGCCAGGCATCCCACGGGGAGCTGCCAGCTCCCTGGATCCTGCCAGAAACCTGCCCACGACAGTAGGACCGCGTTTGTGCTCACTGCTGCCGCAGGGAGCGTAATAACAACTCGGTGCAAATAAATCACTACTCAAGGTGAACTCCAGTGGCACTAATTTTCTAGGCAACCCTTTGCCACCACCAAATCTGGTAATAAATTGCTGCTCGGAGGAGGCTGACGAGTGTCATTTCTAAGGCAGGGGGCACTTGGGGCGTCATTTTATTTGACAGTTCCTCCCAGATCGTGCTGGATGTTCTTATGGCAGTTTTCTATCTCCGGGAAGAAATTCAGTGCAGGAGATGGGGAGCACTAAACTTTGTTTTCACTTTTGTTTCCACTGGGCATAAGAGGAGCGGTTGCCGAAAATAACATTTTTAGACAAAATTAAAGGTTTTGTTTTCAAACGGTGGATGCTTTCGCATGCTTTGCTCAGCCTTTATCTGGCATTGTAAAAAGCATCAGAAAAGGACCAAACTAAAATGTTATGGGATACAAATTTATTTATGAGTGCGGCTCCTTAATTCTTGTGCTGTTTACGGCTAAATTGCCTATCAGCAACAGCGCGTTTTCATGCATACAAAATCAAAGTGTGGGCATGCCTAAACTGCAAAAACGTGGTCCCAAAAGGTCCCAAAACACCAGCCCACCAAATCAGAGCGAGATGACTAAGGGAACTCTTTACGCCAATAATCTGTGGCCTCATGGCCGGTTTGATTTGACAGAGCAGGGACAGGAAAACTAAAGATGACTTCAGCTCTTCGGGCGTCTCCATGCAAATCCCCACTCCTCCAAGCGAATTCTCTATTTATCTCTATCTGCCAGGTTTTGCACGTGCATGAAGAGACTGGATGGACTTCCCTCCTACTTCTCCCGTGTGGTTGGAAAGAAGAAAAAAACCTGCTTTTGTCAACAAGTTGCATGATCAGACTCCTCTGAGCAAGCCTAGCAGCTCGTTGCCGTGAGAGTATCAAGAAAGCTTGGTGGAATTCAGAGATTTCTTGCAATTCAGAGACATCCGTGAGTTTTGAACCATCCCCTGCTCTGATTTTTATAGGCTGGAAGTACTAGGGGGGAGCCAACCGATTTAGAATGAAGAAAACCAAACCCCAATCATAATCCCTAGGCGGTGATATCAACTACTTGACTTGAGATTGCTCAGAGAAAGCTTCCCGCAAAACACCCGGCAGCGCTTCGCAGCGATTACACTGCAGGGAACCGCGCTGTGGTGTTTCCGTAATGTCTAATAACAACGTGTGGGATCATCCAGGTGCCTCCAGACACCACTGAAGAGCATAACCTTGACCATCGCTGTGCTGCGGACGTGACATTTAGGGAAAACTGGCCAATACGCATCACGCTCCCACCACGGTGCTACCCCCGCACAGCCAAACGCCTCAACGGCTGCGCGCCTATTTCATTCCCAATTTGAATTTGCAAGTTAAGTGAAACTCTGGGAAAGTTCCCGCAAAGAGGAACAGATGTTTAACATCATGCAGATTCCTCAACGTGAGCAACCCTTCGGCTCCTACTGCTGAAAAAATTCAATTAACAATAAAAGCCCAAAGTAACTTGCTAGCATCGTAGGGATACGTCTCGGTTAATAAGATGTACATTTATCAGATATCCATATATAATTTAGCAGCAACTGGGAGCTCACTGAATATATCACAAAAATGGAACACATCCTATGAAGCAGATACTATTAAACAATAGACATTTACAACCTGGAAGAGTTAAAACTTGCCTCAGCATATATTTATTTCAAATTTTTTTTTTATTACGAGAAAAAGCACGCATATATTACTCTGCGAGCTTTTAAAATACATTAAAAACTTAGAGCATCTGAATATAAATCCCCTCTTCTATAAACAAAACCCCTATCCCTGCCTTAATACAATTACCTTCCAGAACTGCACAAACCGAAATGAATCACACGCCTTAGCCCCGAATGCACAGGAAAAAAAAGAGATGCGTGGATTTTCAGCCTTCCTCGGGATGCCCAAGAATTACAGCTCGGTTTACCAAGTCCAAAAGCAAGTTCTAGATTTGTATCCTCCCCGGGAGGGAGCAGGCAGCGGTACAGGCAGGAGTTGGCAGGAGCAGACCCAGGGGAGGGAGGGAGGAGGAAGCCTGCAGGTGGGCAAGCGTGCGATAAAGGTAATTTATCAAGTGCCCATCACCGCCCAGGCGGCGTGCCGCAGAGATTTATAGATTTTTAAAGCCAGAAGGGATCACACGCACGCTCTGACCTCCTCCCTTGCACAAGCACCAAACTCTACGAGATTTTCCCTGCAGCAGCTCCATAATTTGTTTGCTCTATAGCACACCTCCTAGGAAGGCTTCCAGCCCTGATTTAAGCACATAAGAGTAATTTTTCAAATGATTACTTAGTCTCAGTGGGCAAACATATTTTATTTTTAATTTGTTCAGCCTCAATTTCAATCTACTGAATTATGTTGCACATTTATCTGGCACATGAAACCCTAAGTCTTATATCGTGTACGTCATCTCCAAAGGTTTGCACTGATGTTGGGCTGGGCTCACATCCTACCTGTCCCCTCTGATGAGCTGTGTGATACAGCAGCTCTCGCTAAGACAGCTCACGTTCTAAATGACTGGGTTATTCTCTCTTTTCTGGGAATTTTAGTATTCCATGGCAGGCCGTGGCCACATTTGCAACAATTTTCAAGTCTGAGTCAGTGGCTGGTGGCTCTAACACAGTTCAGTGCTGGGAAAGTCTTCTCTGTGGCACCGTAAGCAAACAAGGCTTTTGCTATTGCTGCTTTTATTATTCACCGCCCACTGAGTATTAGCTGTTATTTTCACATGAAAAAATTAAAAACGTTTGTCAAACCAGAGAGAAGAAACAGTGTCGTGGCCATGAAAGCCGATGAAAAGGGAATGCCACGTGGTCACAGCAAACTCTTAACCAACCTCTACTACTCATCCAAGCTACTCATAAATACAGCAATAGAAATCATGAGTGAAATATGCGTGATTCATAAACAGAAAAACGGCCATGTCTAATAATAAATTTATTCACAACACAGCCCGCTCTGCTATAAATCCACTCTGCACAGAGACGTGATCTTAAACACCCTCACAGACCCAACCCTATGGGCCTGTTGTGCACTCTCTCCAAAATAATATTTTGGTTTTCTTTGTGAAAACTATTAAGCTCAATTAGTGATGCTGCATCCTGAGTTGCAGATGGGGAAGCGTGAGGGAAAACAATAGTTGCACGAGGAAGAGTGTTGGTCCACTGGCCTGAGCAAAGCCTTGGCTACATTTTCACGGTAGCCAACTTGCAATCCTCATTTCTATACAGAAAACCTCATCACGACTTTAGCCAAGACAACCTGTAACTTAAATTAAGCAAACCAAACAGGCTTTTCTTAGATAAATGGTATGTTTGCTCCTTATGCCTGCTTCAGTTGATGATGCTAGGCAATCTGCAGTTTGACATTTTACAATCCTCTGCCTTATTCCTATTGGAGAAAGCAAAATTGTCTGGATTCCTCCGGGAAGTAACCAATGCTCACTTTTTTATGGCTGACTGGCACATCTATTAACTACTTCCAGATAGCAAATGTATTATTTGGAAGCTATAATAAATGTTAAAGCCCTCTGGCACTAATGTGCATTTTACTGATCCTGTTGTGCTCTGGAACACTCACCTTTCAAAATAATTCACTGGCTCCTATCACAAGGAGCGTTTCACCATCACTCTGTACTAGGGTTCCCATGAACCTGACTCCCTGGTAAAGGTACTTTGCTTTCTATACTGTCTGGATTCTTACCTGTACCACAAAGTATGCACGGAAAAAGTGGTCAGCAACGTGTATGATGAAGGCTACTGCTTGTCATCCTTGGCGAGGGATGGATTCGGGAGCATTAGATTTCTTTTCTTGGGTAGTTGCATAAACACGTTTCTCTTCCTGCCTTCTTAGAGATACTCTTGCTTCTATCACCACAGGATCTGCCCTGGGACTGCTTCATCCTCCACCACGGGAACTTTTCAAGCAATTCTGAGCCAGTCATCACCTATGGCCACCCTGTTTCAGTGACATCCCCACTCCAAAGTTGCATCGCCTTTACGTCTGCCCCTGCAGACAGGGAGAGCAGTGCGTACATGTGCATGCTGGCACTGAGTTCCTGTGACATTTTCAGTCCAACTGCAGTAAGAAAACACCATAATTCTCCCCAGACTCCATGTCCTTCCACATCCTCATAATCAAAGACATTCAGAGAAACCCGCTGCAAAACCACTGCTGGTTTTAGGCATTTGCCCACCTCGTGCTTGAACTGTGAAGTCTCCGAGATCCTCTTGCTAAGCACTAAAGGACAATCCAATTACAATAAGCGGGAGCATTTATTATTGTTAAGGACATGTGTAATGGTCTAATAACGATGTGCTGAGACCGTTGCTCAGATGCCATTAGGAGACCTATCCGACACCTCATTAGTAGATTGTAATGTACACCCTAAAGGGCATTATTGTAATTATGAAATGCTAACCCCTAAAGAGGAAAGCATGCACAAGGAAGGAGAAATCATTTCTAATGTTAATTAAATAATTAAATAAATAAATAAGCAATTCAAAAGCAGTAAAAAAACTGCACACAGAAAACTCTTAAATTAGTCCAGCCACAGTGGATTGAAGGGAAACATTTACAATACGCACTTACTCCTCCCAAATTTGACAAGGTCAAAACTACTCCACTGTAGTAGCTGTAAGGGTCTGCAAAATAATAGCTGGATTTTTTACTATTATAATCACCCTGCACAATATATGTCACCCCAGAAATCCACAGAGCCTCCCATGAGAGAGAGCCAAAATTTGCCACTTAATGACAGAACGTCTCAACTCCGTGAAGTGTTAAATCAGATCTTTTCTGATGAACGGTGCAAACGAGGGCTCTGATTCTTACTGCACCGGCTTGGTTAACTGACCACCACGGCCCAGCTACACCTTCGAGTACACCTCGACCTGCCCATACCAAGGCAGCGGCAGCGTTACAGCTCTCAGGGCTCCAACACGGAGAGGAAAATACAAACACACCTCCTTTAACTTCCCATTGACAACAAAAACCGGTGCTGCTCCTCCTGCCCTCTCCCATCAGAGCCCAGAAAACAGAAACAATCTGATTTCTATTTCTAAATCCACACTATGAGGAGCAAATGCAGCAGCTCAAAAAACCCAAGCAAACCTCGAATGAATAAATAAAAGCTCACCGATGCCACAGGCTGAATTTCGGGGATGAATTCCTCTCCTGTTTCTTCACGCGATTTTTTTACTTTTTTTTTTTCCCTCTTTTCTCTTAAGTGCTATAATGATAGATGATGAATGGGACAGTCATCTAAGCACTGGGAGAGCTTTACTGCTGACAACGCAAATAACCTTTCTGCGGTTCAGGGTAGCAATTCTGGAGTAGATCTGCTGGAGGCCTGTCAAGATAACAATATCCCCACACTGAAGCGTCGGCAGTGGGATTTTTCATTATATATGTCACTAAAGTACAGAGGGAAGCTTCTTACTGCAGAAATCAGGGGATGAGAACATGTTCTTCCTGGAGATTTTCAGCATTGAGGGTGACAGATATTCCAGGGGAAAGCACAAATGACAAATCGCCGCGTTTTGATCTGGGTGAGCGCTACTCTGAGCCTCTGCTGGGAGGGAATTAGCAGAATTTAAAGGCCAGGGTGGAGGGAGCGATGGTTCCACAGGAGCTGCTTGCGCAGGCGCTGCACGGTTGGTGCCAGCGCTTCTCTCCCCATCCTGCAAAGCTTCAGCTCATGCTCTGCCTAAACAGGCTCCCTGCAGACTCCCCTGAAGAAAAGGGATCCCTAAGTTTCCATCTCTCGTTCGGACAAGGCTTGCCTCTCCCATGGCAAACCACCAAACTGCCCGTTTCTGCCTTAAAAACCTCAAATTACAGCTATGCTGAAGCGGATGGAGGCAGCACGGGGCATCGCCCTCAGTGCCCCACCATGTCCCACCAGCATTGGAGAGTGCTTCAGCCTTAGAAAGGAAAGAAGGAAAAAAAGGAAAAGCACTAAATTCTTAAAAAAAAAAAAGAGTTTAAGCCATTCACAAGATAGCCTTCAAAACACGTTTACCACCTTAACACCGTCCTGCCCAAAGAGCACCACAATGCAAACACTCAACCACAGTGGTGACTTTATTTCGTACATCAAGAAATCTTCTCATCTCTCCATATTCCTAACACCTTGTACTTATTTCAAATGCATTAACCACAAGTGATGTACCCGTGCTCCCAGGGCTCTCATGAACTGATGTGACTCCTCACCCTGATGCCCTCAGCCACTGTAAAGTGTCACAGGGCCTGGGGCTTAGTCACGATTTACAGCCAGCCTTCACTCCCACACAGATCACCAAAATCCCACCTTGCTGCGTCCAGACAGCACAGGACACAAATGAAACTCAAACCACTGAAGAGGATAAAACTCTTGAGGTTTATTACAGCCGGGAGATTAAAATTCAATACTGCAGTAGAGAAGGATGTAAAAACGTTGCACAGGTTGAGCTCCTCTCGGCTCACAGAGGCAGGCTGATAACGCTAAGTCTAGTTTAACATAGTTTTACTGACTTAAATTCTATTTGTTGAGGGCTCGGAAGCAAGAAGTGATGCTCGTGCCTCATGCTCCCAGCCACTGGGTACCCAAAGTGATTTTCTTTTTTTGTCAGGAGATGGATGCAGCTCAACGCACGGCGTGAGGCACACGGACATCGCCGGGCTGCACCTCACGTGGCTGCGTTGCCATTACAGTAAGAGCAAAAGTTCTGGATACGGAAGAAGCGCTGCAATTGAGTTTTATGCAAGGATCTCCTTCCAACGTGGCAAGATCTGCACACTAAGTCTTGTCTGATAACATGGCCTGTTTCTCCAGTGAAAACCTTTTCTAATCATCTCAGTATCTCGCTAATGCTCCCCGCAAGCGAACAAAGACTCAACGTTAATGAGTCAAATCAGTTTATACATGGTCTTGCACAAACGCTTCTCTTCTTGTCTTCAGCGCCACACAAAATACAACAGCCAGAGAAAACGAGTCAAAGTTCCTCCTCTAGAAGAGAATCATAGAATGGCCTAGGCTGGAAGGGACCTTAGAGATCATCTAGTCCAACGCCCCTGTCATGGGCAGGGACGCCTCTCAACTAGATCAGGCTACTCAAGGCTCCGTCCAACTTGGCCTTGAACACCTCCAGGGGGGGGGCAGCCACAACATCTCTGGGCAATTTATCCCAAAGTCTTGCCACCCTCACACTGAAGAATTTCTTCCTAAGATCCAGTCTAAATCTATTCTCCTTCAGAAGCCAAGGAATTTATTGTCATTTATTAGAAGGAGAGCCAGCCCTCAGCCCCATCAGGTTTTTCTCACCCCCTGGGTGGTTGTGCAGTGTAGAAAGACATATCATCACGGGTTTCTATTAAACCATTTGAAATGTGAGAAAAGGTAAAAAGGAGATTGAATATTCAAGCTTTAATTACAAATTTAGCCAAACTACGTGGCAGGCGACAAAAATGACGTTTGCACCATGGCCTCCTGTCACCCTCCTACAGCCCCTGCCTACCTGCCAAACACCTCAAAATCACAGCCAGGCAAAGTAAAGCAGCACCAAGAACCTGCCATGTCTTTATCACTTTGCTTTTCAAGTGAATTCAACGTCACATTCATGCTGCAGTTACAGGGTGATTACATTTTGCTCCCCCAGGCTGTCCTTTTTGCAGAGGATTGCTCCCACTCTGTTCCCCCCCAGCTTTACAGAAGAGCAACGAGTTGGCAGGACCCAGCTTTTATTTGCAGCACAGAACACTGGAATCAAGACCCGTGCTAATTTTTTCAGTATCTTTCCCCTGCAGTCAATAAATGAAAAAAGAAAAGAACTTTCTATGTTTAATTTCCCTCCTATGTAAGATTCAAGTTTGGTCACTCCTGCCTATGCCGGAATGAGCTCTCTAAGAAGTACAGCAGAAAATTCAGACCATCATTCAATAGCTTTGTCTGCATCCACACCAACAGAGAAAAAATAAACTAACCATTCCTTCTGTTAGCTGATGCTAACAGTGGCCAGTCACACAGATGAGACTGAGCTCCCAGTTCAAGCTTATCCAAGCAAGTAACCTGTTGAGTTTTATTCTTTTTTTTTTTTAATGTAACAGCAGCCAAACATCTGAAAACTTTCAAAACTAATATTCTAAAATTTTATGCTTCGCAGGCTAGGATTTGTAATATCACAAAATGTTGTGAGTTGCAGTCAGCCAAGCGGAAAATATATCTATGGCTGTCAGATGAATTTATTTTGAGCTGTGAAAAAATTATATTGCTATCTAACATAAGGGAACATCCTGTCATCCCCAAAATACCAGCCAACAGCCCATTGGCCAAATTCATATTTCAGAGATACTGCAAGTGACCCATACACAAAATGTGATGGTGGTATTCATGAGGAGATTTGCAGCAACAATCTAACCCCGCTGCACTTTTTTTTTTTTAAAAAAAAAAAAATCTAGAAAGATTGCATATCTGGATCTGTGGTAAGGGGTGCAGAAGGTCAGCAGTGATCCAGCCTGTGCAGTCTGAGATTTCTCTAGGTGCCTGTGTAACAGAGGCATTACGGAAATATATTTTCACAGAGTCGTTTCTCTGCAAATCACTGTGCCCACCATTTCTTAGCTCTTGCATCCACATGGAAAACCCACCACATGCCAAGGCTCTGAGCAAACCAGCAAACATAAGCAGCACAACATTTTTTTATGGCGCTCATTAAATTTCGGTCATTGCTTCTTACAACACACAAAGAAACGAGACTGTTCGCTGGCAAAACTGCACCACCCCCTAGCTCACCTTTTTTCCACGTTTTTAAAAATCTTTAGTGTCCTTGGCTTTCAGTTTATTCCTTCTGACAGACTCTTTTGCTGTTCCCTCCATACATCCAGGCTGGAGGAAGGAAAGCAAGAGCGCTCGAAGCTCTGCAAGAAGCCAACTCCAGAGGTTTACATGAGCTCACCCAGGAAAGCCAGAGTCTCACAGAATCCTAGAATGGTTACGGTTGGAAGGGACCACGAAGATCATCTCGTTCCAACCCCGCTGCCCTGGGCAGGGACACCTCTCTCCCACCAGCCTAGGTTGCTCTAAGCCCCGTCCAACCTGGCTTTGGACACTTCCAGGGATGGGATGTCCACAACCTCTTTGGGCAGTGTCCTGGGTTTAGCTAAAACCCAGTCCTATTTAGTGATTTTTACTTTTCAGTTTTAGTTTCTTCTAAAAGGCTGCACTTTCTGAAATTAGCAGCATGTTCTCGTAGACCAAGGCCACGGCTGGCTCTTGTGTGCCA
>NW_009716756.1:0-15960 GCF_000703405.1 Apaloderma vittatum | reverse complement strand
TAGTGGCCGGCCCAGCCCTAACCTGCGACACCAAAGTATATCTGAAGTATATATAAAAATATGGACCACATATAAACACGTCTGAGCAAAGAATGGAGCTGACCTCTTGCCAGGGGACGCTAGTGACAGGACAAGAAAGAAAGTGAACTGCATGAAATTCCATGTTGACATAAAAAATCCTTTTTTACTGAGAGGCTGACCGTGCACTGGCACAGGTTGCCCAGAGATGTTGTGGACTCCCCTCTCTTGTGATAATCAAAACTCAGCTGCATATGGTCCTGGGAAATTTACTCTAGCTGACCCTGCTTGAGGATAAGCTCCACTATTCTTTGGTTCTGTAATATTGTCCAAGAAAAATTGAAGATATACTCTAAATGGGCTGAAACTGATAGAAGGTCAAGGCTCATCTATTGTTTTAGGACCTTTTCAAGATTATTTCAACTTTGGGGGTTTTTTTTGTTGTTTTTTTTTTCTTTGAAAGCCAGGCTAAAGCATCCAAACTTTCCTAAAAGATATTCACAGCTAGTGGTCAGTCAGCTCACAGTGAAATATAATGAGGATGGCTAGCACACCACTCATCTTGCTTTCACTATGTGTATGCAATCAAACTTGTCTTGGAAGTAGTGAGCAACTTCAGACTGTTGCCCAAGGCTGTGTTCAGAGAAAGCTAGTAGGAGGCAGCAAATATGCTACAAATTCACTGAACTCTTTGCATGGTAACTTCCTGGATAGATAAGCCTTAAATGAAGACAAATATGTTTCAGGATTTTACAAGGGTATCCTCAAAGTTATGATCTATAAGATTTTGTTTTATTTTCAATTACATGGGTGGCAAAATATTGATTCTTCCTTCCTCAGGAATTAGTATTTTCTCTCTTCAAGGCACTGAATCAGTTTAGCAACTTTAAAATGCCAAGGAAAACCAAGAAATCGTTAATAACCTGAATATAAAAGTAATCTAATGGATTCACTATAATCTACATACACATATAAAAAGATATTATAACTTACCACTTCTCATCCTGAAGCACGCATTTTGGTTTATAGCACCTCATTAAGTTTAATTGGAAAGCTAGGAAATCATCTCTTTTTCTCCCTGCTAGTACACAGAATGCAAAATTGTGAACAATATATTTGTCATTTTGTTTCAGGTAGTCAACTTTCCCTTAAAATACAAGTCTGTACACAGTTTATGAAACATTGAGCATTTTTTTAAGCCCAGGAGAAAATTAGGAATTCCTTCAAAAGGGAAGAGACAGGACTACCAAACAAGGAATGTTCATCCCTGTATCTCAGACTGATATAGGCCTCTCATTCTCTTATCTTTGGCAATACATCCACGAATTCACGCCCCTAAAACCTGTATTTTTAAATTACAATTGCAATTAATGTCATGGCTTGTCTTTTCTGTGCCTTCTAAATGTTCCAAGATTTAAAAAAACAATAAAAGAGAGTACAGAAGATAAACAAAGCAATTATCATCTTTATCATCTCATAATTCTGAGTTCTGCCCTTCATTTGTTAATAACACTTTTACTTAAGGAGTCAAATTGCAGCAGACCTGGAAGATATCAGCACTGACAACCACACAAGTTGATTTTAGTAAGAGTAAATACTACAAGAAAACATTTGCTATATTCTTTGACAGAGTCCTAAATTTGGGAAAACAGAAACTGGAATAAATTATTTTTAAATTATGAACTACAGTCCATAATCCAATCATTACAGTCCAGTATAGTACTGTAATACCATAATATAGTACTATATATACTACCCTAGTACACTGTTTTATCTGTGCCTGGGTTTCCCACTTGCAAAATGTTTGGAACAATATCTGCCCCTCGTTAAAGCCTGTACATGTTCATTATAAAGTTTAAAATTATGACTGCCTATTCTAAGCTACATAAGTGCCCCAGCTAAGATGCTGGTGTCTTTCAAAAGTCTAGCTGTAAAATTATTAATTCCCACAATAAAAGATTTAGACGAAAGACTTATTTTGCATTTCTTCATAAGTATGGACTTAATCAGTCAGAGGGGCATTACATTTCAATGGATTGTTTAACCTGATGTCCTCTATAACACTATCTAAAGGACTAAATCCAAATTATTTTTCATTCAGCTTTGTCATTTTCTTTGACTGAACTGAGGCAATTCATCAGCAGCAAATCCTGAGCCATCCAGACTATGTTGAGTCTCCAGCTGGCAACTTCTTCTCTCAGTAATGGTTAACAAGCACCATCACCTAAGCAGAAATTTATCACACTTGCATTTTTCAGGAATTAGGGGTTTATAAATATTATGTGCTATAAGGAAAGTGATACACCATACACAAAATACAGCCCTCCCCCAAATAAAATAATAACCTGCTGTAGGGCCTAAGAAGTCCATCCCATTATAATTATTATTATTACTATTATTATTATAATCATCGTTATTATCCTTATTACATATTACAGTGTGCTGAGTCACAAAAGTGTACAATAATTCTTTTCGTTCAATTGTATAACTAGCTGATTACATGATTTGGGGTTTTTTTTTATGGTACAGAAGACTACCAAGAGCAGCAGAGAAAGTAAGAGATTTTTTTTCTTGCTACTGCCTAATAGAAAGCATCTCCTTTTCAAAATAACCACCATTTCCATGTATACTTAGTTTATTATCCTAGTAAGCCATCCACTGAATTTGTCTCTTCTTTTAGCCTCCTGCTGCTGGGGACCTAATCTCACGTTCCTGTACCTCTTTTCAGAATGACCATTCATCTAAGCCAGTGGGTATTTGGGACTAAATTGCTACAAGAAGAAAAGGATGGATTTTTTAAAGTGTTTGGAAGTACCTGGGTGACAAATTCCTAATATCTTTCAGTGCAAATTTCCTCTGAAAAGCATACCTGAGAGATGTTTAAATGGCTGTGTAGACAAGGCAGTTTCCATGATTTATATCTGAAGAATAACCTTGTTCCTTTTATGTCTCCAGAACAGTAAGCACTTGCTTTGAATATGCAAAGAGGCAACTGCTCTTCCTATGCATGTATATCCCTATTTAATGTGTTTTATCTGAGGTTGTCAAGACTGCAATCCAGAGTGTGAGTCCTTTGCAAAAAGAAACCTCTACATTTTTTGCACTTCTCATGTAGAGTTTAGAAATAAATTTATTAGAAATTCAATACAGTCAAAAGAAGCACTCATATGGAACCAAAAGAGTGCTCAATACAGAAAAATAAACCTTTTTTTAGTCTCGACTAGTGGAGAAAAATCACATAATAATTCTCTCTCATAAGTGTGTAGAATTTACTTCAGCATTCGTTAAGCAAAGGAAATTCCCAACCAATTGCATTTGATCTGCTGGCCAGTCTCAGAGGGCTAGAGCATCCAGGATCACATCTGCCATAGCAGAGATTACTATTAGTCCAGATGCCAGCTACCGCTGCATCAAGTTCCTGTTAGTAATGTCCAGCATCTGATGGATCCCACAATGTCTGCAAACTCTAAGAGTGTATGCTGCTCCTTCTCATTGCCATCAGCTAAATGCAGTGGACTCTGTAAAAATAGTATTCACCCTTGCAGATATAAGACTAAAGAGGATACCCAGAAATAATGTCTAGCCAAACAATCAGTGCACTGGCAAAGTGTGTTGGTCTTTTTTTTCCACTTTAATAGCGGAAAGGAATGAAAAGGAAAAAAATCAAGAACTGTGTATGAAAAGGAGGCTCAGGGGAGACCTTATCACTCTCTACAACTACCTGAAAGGAGGTTGGAGCAAGTATTGAGTATTGATCTCTTCTCTCAAGTAACAAATGATAAGACATGAGGAAATGGCCTCAAGACACCCTAGGAGAGGCTTAGGTTGGACATTAGGAAAAATTTCTTCTCTGAAAGGATTGTCAAGCATTGGAACAGTCTGACCCAGGAACTTGCAGAGTCATCGTCCCTGGAGATATTTAAAGGATGTATAGGTGTGGTGCTTAGGAACATTGTTTAGTGGTGGACCTGGCTTTGTTAGGCTAAGGATTGGGAATCAATGATTGTACAGGTTCTTTCCAAAGTAAACAGTTCTATGAATCTGTAAGAACTTTTATGACTAAACGTCTTGAAAGTGTTTCCTGCTGTTTTTTACAGCAAACATAAATCTTTCTTCTTTTCAACTACATTCTGAACTAAATTGAAATAAGCTCTTAAATAAGGTCTTCAAAAGTGGCCTGACTTTTCTTGTTACCTTTACAGCCTTTTGCTCTTTATGTAGTCTCTGTTGTATTGTGTATTTCACACTTTTTATTTTTTTTGTTTCTTATAAGTAAAAGAATAATTCTGGCTCCCTTTTCTTCACCAGATATTGTTGCCTCTCTTCCATCCTCAATGCTTCATCAGTGCCATTAAAAAACAAGGTTGACCATGTATTTAAAATTTAAAATTTCCAAATATTCAAATTATTTCTGTGGTACTGTTTGAGGTCCAAAGATTTTGGAAAAGCAGGCAACGTAGCATAAATTCTTGTGTTTGAAAACCTATTCTGCTAAGTCAATGCATTCATTTCCCTTAGTAGTCATCAACTGTAAGGAAGAGATGCTATTTTAAAGTGTTTCTGGTGCAACATCACTTCAGGCCAGATTCTTTACTAGCATACATCAATTTAACTTTGATGATCTATATCAGTTTACACATGAAAAGGATCTTGCTTAGTGAAATCAAACACAGTATTTCTTTTTACTCATAGGACAAGGAGAGTGCTCACTTCTTTGTTCCCTTGATAGCAAGGGCAGCTCTTTCCAGAGGTCAGTCAGTGTCTTTTTCTGATACATACGTGTGGCTGAAAGGAAAGGTGCTGTGCTCAGTCTGTGCTCCTTTCTTTGCAGTACCTCTCCTCTGAAAAGCACACTGCTGTCCCTCATCCTGACCAAAGCACAGTGAATGGCAACGTACAAACCTGCAGCAGATGACAGATACATTGGAAGTGGAAAGAAACTAATTTTAAACAGCCTTCCATTTGAAATAAAGTTTAGTGTGGGAGTAGTAAAAGCAAAACCAACAAAAAAGCCCCAGACCATTGGACTCCATTTCCCTTATTTTCCCCTCCTTTCTCTCGATTCCTCTATGCAGCACTCTGAAGTGATAAAATAGCTTCATAAAATGACCCTCATCTCAGCATTTCTGCAGTGTTACCAACCACATGCCCTATTATCAGCTACTCTTCTAGTTCAATGAACAGAATTTGCAATTTCATCCCCGTGGCGTGTGTTTCCTGAACTGCCTTACAGCTCTTTCCACAAATTGGATAAAAAAACAAACCCAAAATGATGACACTACACAAAGAAGTGTCAGCACCGGCACAATAGGAGGTGCAGTATAGGTATTCTGTACAAATACAAGCGAGAAGATGCTTAAGAGAGCTAAGTGTTTAAGACCCTAAGTTTAAGAGGAGCTGGAAGGTGGAGAGAGAACATTCAGAGAGCAGAAGGTCCAGATATCATAACAAACCCAAAATGATGACACTACACAAAGAAGTGTCAGCACCGGCACAATAGGAGGTGCAGTATAGGTATTCTGTACAAATACAAGCGAGAAGATGCTTAAGAGAGCTAAGTGTTTAAGACCCTAAGTTTAAGAGGAGCTGGAAGGTGAAGAGAGAGAACATTCAGAGAGCAGAAGGTCAAGATATCATCTCTTAAATTGAAACTGGATCTTACAAATATATAATGCAGTTTTTGTGATTTAGATATTCCCAGCACTTACTCAAACCTTTGAAACCCATTGTATCTTCTGAGGTTCACTCATATTATAGACACAAGTTCTAATCTCTGAGTGACCGGTCTGCAAATAATCTAGCTTTGTCAAACTGCCAGGACTTCTAGAAGAATTTGATGAGTTAAGACTGTGAGATAAATACTGTTGTGACACTCTCGGTGCCCTAGCTGTCTTGTGGTTCATACAGAGAGTAAATCCCACGTGAATACACAGGTATATGTTCCTGTAACACTGGTACCTTCTGACGTTCCTCCCTAAAGGAAGCCAGAGCTTCCACCTAAAGATATGTGTGTGGTTGAAAAACAGATAAATCCCCGAATTCAAAATGTATTTTTAAAAAGTCTTTTCCTCCCATTCTCATCAAAACAAAGCCAGATACTCAGCTGATATAAATCCATTTAGACCACTGATGTGAAGACTTTCATGTCAAATGGGTTGTTTTGATCTTAAACAGCTAAGAATCTTATGAGAGCAAATTTATGTTCTCAGACAACAGAATTTTGCTTAAGGCAAAACCACTGATCATACAGATGTGAAATGTAGCAGGTTACTATCAGATACAGTTCTGCAATGGAGCAGAGGGAAGAACACCTCTTATAGCAGTCCGAAAAACATGAAACCCTTTCTTCATCAATCCTTTCGACAGGCCCTGCCTCTTCTCACAAACACTGAGATTATTCACATGTGTTTCAAAGAGGAGAACAGGAAAATTTCCCATTCATCTAATGCAGTATAAATATCTGGTTTATTTGTGGCTGAACCTTCCTGAATATTACAGATAATATGAAGGAAAATAATACTGAATATTTAGGATTAAGTGAAATGAATGCTTTTCATTTTTACATGCCCCAAGCTAGAATGCCTGTTATACTATCCAGCTCTGTATTTGGCTATTTGTTGAATAGATGCTTTCAAAAAAACTTTCCACTCTCCAGCTATATATATTAATTCCACTAAAAATTATCTTCTGGTGAGGCTGCATGTGGAGTACTGTGTCCAGTTCTGGGATCTCTGGTTCAAAAAGAACAGGGAACTGATGGAGAGGGTACAGCAAATAATTAGGGGACTGAAACATCTTTCTTATGAAGAAAGGCTGAGATACTTGTGTCTTTCTAGTCTGGATAACAAAAGGCTGATGTGGGAATCCTATCAAAGCTTATAAATACTTAAAGGTTGAGTGTCAGGATGATGGGGCCAGTCTTTCTTTGTTGGTGCCCAGTGACAGGACAAGAGCTAACGGGCACAAACTTGAACATGGGAGGTTCCTTCTAAGGACGAGGAGGAACTTCTTTACTTTGAGGGTGACAGAGCACTGGAACAGGCTGCCCAGAGAGGAGGTGGAGTCTCTGTCTTTGTAGACATTCAAAACCCACCTGGACACCATCATATGCAACCTACTCTAGGTGAGCCTGCTCTGGCAGGGGCGTTGGACTAGATAATATCCAGAGGTCACTTCCAAACCCTAATATTCTGTGATTCACATTAAAGCTATTATTAAATTATGTAATATTTTACTACTGTATATAAAGCATAATTAAGTTTCCTATTAAGTGTCCAGGGTACATGTCAAATTGCACAGGGACCCAAGTCTTAGTCTCTGTGTATTGTCACAATGAACCATGAACAAGACAGCCTGTATTCTGATACAAGATACTTCAACACAAACAGTGGGACAGATAGATGATATATTTGAACTGGTGGATATTACCTCATTTCCTTTGTAAGTTAGAAATCAATTTCCATTTCAGAAATTTTGGTGGGAAAAAAACCCACAAGCTGAGCTGTTAGCACTTAGTATCCACACTATGTGGAGATCTGTTACCCACAAAAACAGTGTAATGTTTAACCCAATGGGATTATTTGGATTTGCAGAGGAAGACAAGCAGCCAAAGACAGAGAGTAGAAGCCTTTTCCAACTCTAAAAATGCTCATATTTAAAGAATGCCATCATCCCAGCTTGCTCACTCGTGAAGTAGTCCCAGAGACTTGTATGGGAGAGGAGAGGAGAGGAGAGAAAATCAAATCAAGAAGCTTTCAACACTTAGCAACCTCTGCAAAATTTGACCAATTCTGTTCTAACAAAACAATTTGTCATCGAAGCATATATTTAGATGAGACTAAATGCACAGACACCTATGACGTGCTTTAAAAGGCATTGCTTTTGAGTGCTTTATTCAAACTAAAACACTAAATACAAATGTATTGATTCCATACAGCACAAAGAGTTTATTGCTGGGTAGAGTGGAGTGTGTGAGGGGAAGCCTTCTGGGGACTACAAGGGAGAGCTCAGGTGCTGCTTCCCCTCAATCTCTGGGAGACTAGATCAGCGGGAAAAAACCCTTTTACTCATTGAACATGCTGAAGCCAGCAAGCTATGTGAATGATTGAGTCATATGTTTGCATTAGGAGACCAAAGGAATATAAGGAATATTTTTAGAATGTGATCTCCCTTTTAGGCTAACAGAAAACATATTTTATTATTTCAGCTTCTCAGTCTCAAAGAATTCTTTGGATAAAACAGCAGGTTTTCAAAGATCTTATTCATCATGGGTTTTCTTTAATTGAATCTCCTTAACCTAGGAGGAGGAAAAGTACTCTTGAAATGAAAGGTAAATAAAGAATGCAACAGAAAGTACACAGGGTCAAACTGCGATGAGATCATAAATCTAGTAAAGAACAAAATTCTCCTTCCTCAGACAAATACATCCAAAATTGACTATTTTGAAGTCAAATTAAATGTTCTCATCAAGTTCATTAAGCTTTAGACGGGATCCTAAGGTTGTATGCATGCATATTACTGAGCACATGCTATGTTTGGTATTCAGACTGCAAAGGGGAAATCCCCTCTTGTAACATGTTTCCCTCTGGTCCCTATTATAACCTTATACAGTAAAAGAACTGCAGGAAAATTCTCCAAAGGTTCCTTGGAGGTTGTTATATTACGTCGCTGAGTAGAAATCAGAAACTTTCTGAGGTGTACTCTAACGAGAAAGCACATCATACCATTATTAATTCTGCTTGTATTTTAATCCTTGAATATACTTTAATTATGCTAGCAATCAACAGGTATGTTAAGTGTGGAGAAACAAAACTTTCCTGGTCACTAACTGTAGTTAACAAATCTATCAATCCTTAGATTGTGGTTCAACTGGCCTGGCAAAACTTGCCGTACTTACAGCAACGAATCAAAAGACAATGCAGATTTAGTATGTTTCATCTTCTCAAAGTGGTTTCAGTCACCACAACAGACCAGTGCAAAAATACCGATTCCTTTTAGTTAATAATCGTAACGATGAAATAGGAATAATTTTTAAACTATGTTATTTGTATCCATGTGAAGAAAGAACTTTGTAAGTAGGCTGTGCCCCATGTTTACATGATGAACATGGCAGTGAGTCAAGGTAAGCGGCAAGTGACACACTGGAGGCACCTCTGTGTTTTGGTATGTTATGTAACCATCTTACACTTGTTGGTTTTTACTTCCACTGACTTCTCATAGCAAAATGATCTCAGAATTATCTTCCAGGCAGAGATAGATAAACAAACTAAACCATTTTGATTTCTTAAAGGATTCAGTGACTATTTAAAAAATACTCATTTAGAAGTCTCCGTCAGAAGTGGTAACATAGTTAGACATAGCACAAGGTAGCTTTTTTGCATTTCTCATTACACATCAGCTCAGGAGTTACACCATCATCAGGACTTTTCTACTTCTGTTAATTTATAAATAAAATCAGTGCTTGCTAAGGAAAGACAGGCCTTGTCTTGTTATTACACATTATTAAGCTTACACACGTTATTAAGCTTACACGTGTTACTTAGCTTAAATATTCTCTAGAAGGACTTTTTTCACCAGGGCTCAGTCTTGGCCATTTAAATGACAAATCTTACAGTTTTATAAATAGTGATAAAACACTTCATATATTAAACCTCTGGAATTCTGTCTGATCAAGTAGGGGAATTGGAAGGTTTGTCCTGATATTGCTAGCTAGAACAGATGGATTGTATAATAAATATAAGGATTATTTAGAAAAAAAAGAAAAATAACAATGAAACATTTTTTTTCAGATTTGCTTATCTGATAGTAAGTTCATTGGTGGAGGTCTCTAAGCGTAAACTTTTTCATCCATCATGAGACTATTTTTTTTTTCTTTTAACTGGTATATTTAATAAAAGTTCTATCATTCCTTGTTTCTTCATTTCTCCTCCCTCCAATATAAGCTAGGATTTTTCTACCAAATAAATATTGTAGAAAATACAAGCTGCTCCCTTGGAAAGGGGGGACATAGGCACAACATTGATTCCAGCTGGACTTTTATTCCCCTCAATACCTCAAGACAAGTATTTCTGATCGTGGTTTGAAATAGGTGACTAAAAATCATATGCAAATATGTATAGGATTCAGTTACTAACTTCTGTTAGGAAGTCCATTCTTCACATTTCACATAAGCCATGTAATCTACCAAGCCTGAATTGCCTAATATGTGTTTTTAAAAGCATTTTCATCAAAATTTGTATTAAGGATACAGAATGATCAAATGTCTTTATTTCTTCAATATTCACAAAAAATATAGACTGCAATCAAACAAAATTTTTCCATTTATTTTCATCCTCCTCTGTTGTATTTGCATATGCACAATTTTATTTATGATAGAAACCTATTTTTTCCCCCCACAGCAGGCAATAATACTGAAACAAACAAGTAGAAATGCTGAAAGTGTGGGCTGTTCAGGGAGATATGTGCTCTGTGCTTTTTAAACAAAATGGACCACTGTCTTGTGCTTTATCACAATAGCAATAGTTTCCATGGCAAAGTGAAAAATAAACTCTGACACTGTCATCAGGGTAATGTTCTTTGATTATAGGATGAGGGCATAGTCAAACACCTTTAATTCTGTCAGTGGCATCAAGAGAAGGCTTAGACACATATGAAGAACACCTAGCATGTGAAGTAGCATATTTACAAACAGAATTTTTCATGTTGCAAGGTTACATACTGGTATAGTGGTTTCCTAGAAAATAGTAAAAGTGACTCGAATATTAGTCTTACTCGGAAGAACTTAGATCTTTTCTTCCTAGAGAAAAGAAGGCTCAGCAGGGACCTCATCAGTCACTGGCACAACCTCCCCAGGGACGTGGTATAGTCCCCATCACTGGAAGTTTTCAAGATGTAATTGTACAGGGTTCTAGAAAATCTCATCTAGGCTCCCTTTCTCAGGAAATATTTGACCAGGCGACTTTTTGAAGTCCTTTTCAATCTGGACTGTTCTATGATTCTATAATTTTCACATGCCATCAGATTTCTATGTCCAAGTCAGTCCACAGCAACCTAAGCTCCCTTACGAAACTCTGAAGAGGAAATCCCAATTAATACACAGCTGACCTGCCCACAGCTACTTTGTACATAAGTAGTAATATAAATTCTTCAGCTAGAGGTTAAATTTCTGCTTTTGTAATTCTCATGTTAACTGATTTTGGGAAAAAAAACCCATAAAACAAGAGCTATAAAAGAAACCTTTCTCTCATTAAGTAATTACTCCATGAAAAATTACTACAGAAGTTGAACAGAGTACAGAAATATGCTACAGGCACATTAGTTGTTCAGATGATGCTTACTGAAGTCAGAGAAAGATACATTCTCCTTATTAAAGAAAGATGTGGTTAAAGAGGATAGAGTTGGCATTGCATTCTTTAGATTACTGGCATGCATACAACCAGCATCACTGCTCAGTGGGGATATGTCCTGTCACTGAAAGAAGTAGCCAAGGTAGATGAGCCCTGAATAAAATTAATGCCTTTTAGATTATATTTATTTGGTACTTTATCTATGTGGATTTTGTACTTTCAGGACAATCATATGCAATATTTATTTATCAAAGAATATATATCTTATTTAAGCTATTAGTATTACAGATCATAAATGCTGTGTTTCAGTCCTAATTAAATACCCAAGGTAATTTTTAAGTAGATACAGAGGTTGTGGAACATTTGGCTAGCATTCCTATTCACAGTCCTTTGACTACTTGTTCAAGATAGCCTTTATACTGCAGTTCACCAAAGAACAGCTTCTGTCTGCTCCGTCTCCAAGTCTTTCTCAGATATCTCAGTTCAACATACCTCTTGATAGGTTTGCAAGTGAAAACAAATCCTGACAAATTAACTCAAATAAGAAGGATAGTATTTGAAAGCAATTAACTGATGTGCTCTTTGAGAATTTCATTGCTAAAATTTCATAGAATCACAGAATATCTCAATCTGGAAGGGACTCATAAGGATGAGTCCCTGCTCCTCATTAAAATAAACCATATGACTAAAAGTGTCATCCAGATTCTCCTTGAACTCTGACAGGCTTGATGCTGTGACTGATTCCCTGGGGAACCTGTTGCAGTGACTGACCACTCTCTCAGGGATGAACTTTTTCCTGATGTTTAATCTGAACTTCCCCGATGCAGCTTGATTCCATTTCCTCATGTCCTATCACTGGTCACTAGAGAGTAGATCAGCACCTCGCCCTTGGTTGTCCTGGCTAGCTGTGCTGTGCTTGATGCACTCCAGGACATAGTTGGCCATTTTTGCTGCGAGGGCACACTGCTGACTCATATTCAACTTGCCATCAACTCAAACTCCCAGCTCTCTTTCCATAGGGCTGATCTCTAGCCTCTTACACTCAATCTGTTTGTATAACCAGGATTACTCTGTCCCAAGTGGACAATCTGGCACTTGCTCCTGTCAAATTTAGTACAGTTGGTGATTGCTCAGCTCAGTAGTCCATCCAGATTTCTCTGTAAGGCCTCTTTGCCCTCAAGGGAGTCCATAGCGCCTCCTAGTTCTGTATCATCAGCAAATATAACACACATTTGATTCTTGTGTCCAGGTCATTTATAAAAACATTAAAGAGTATTGGCCCTAAAATTGACCCCTGGGGTACCCCTCTGGTGACTGGCTGCCAGGCTGATATAGTCCCATTTACTATAATCCTTTGAGACTGAACTGTCAGCCAGTTACTCACTCAATTTATTACAGACTTGTCTAGCTGTATGCTGGACAGTTTATTCAGAAGGACACTGTGAAAGACAGTATCAAAATCTTTGCTAAAATCTGAACCCACCACATCTACTGGTTTCTCCTTTGTCAACTAGATGGGTGACCTTGTCATGAAAGGAAATTAGGGTAGTTAAGCAAGAATTTCCCCCCATGAATCCATGCTGGCTGTCACCAATGACTGAATGCCTCTCAAGTGTTTTTCAATAACTCTCAGAATAATCTTGTCCATACTTTTACAAGGCACTGAAGTGAGACTGACAGTCCTGTAATTACTAGGGTCTTCCTTCTTATCATTCTTGAAAACTGGTACATTTGCCAGCTTCCAGTTGACTGGGACCTATCCAGACTCTCAAAATCATTGAAAAGTAAGAGAGAATGGTACCATGATGATATTGGCCAGCTCTTTCAGTTCCCTAGGATGAATCTTACTGGGCCCTACAGATTTATGCATATCTGGCTAGAGCAGCAAGTCTTGAACAAGTTCAAGGTTTGCTGGGAGCATTTCATTCTTCCAGTCATGATCTACCAACACAGGGCTCAGAATTCCCGTCACTGGTGTTGAAAAAAGATGTTGAAGGCGTTAAACTTCTTCGCTTTGTCTATATCCCTATTTGTGAGGTAACCAAATTTGTCAAGCAATGGACCAATGTTATCTCTGGTTCTCCTTTTGCTACAGCATAATCTTATTGAGTAAGGACTGCCCATCATTTTCACATAAAACCCATGGATGACATTTCAGAAGCCCAACACCTCTCTCATATTGAGCCCTCCATGAGATCTCAGCATTCAGGACAATATTTGTTCAAGGGATTGAGTCTACAAATACTGCTGACACATTTGTTCCTATGTCAAAAATGGTAGTTGAAGATTAAAGACATTTGATATGCTCAGCACTCCAGATTTCAAATATCCAGTGCATAATTTTATATTTCATTATTCCCAGAGAACTGACTAAGAAAAAAGTTTCTGTGTGTAAAGTCTCCACAGTACCTCTAGATTTCTTTTAGGGCAAGCATTTAAATCTTTTTTACTTTTCTGCCATTTTTGTGTGTGTTCACTGAATACATGTTAAAATTGTCACTGAAACTATTCAGAAAGTTAAATGAAGGTATACTTGTTAGTGGAATCAAAAAGCCTTAATCACCAGACATCTCTGATGCACTTTTTCTTCTGCTTTGTGCTGCTCTCCTGCTTTCATTATGTTTTCTGTCTATCATCTCTTTGCGTCATATCTTCCACTTGCTGCAAGAACATCACTTCATCTTAATTTAATTTGTCATTTGTCATTATTTTATGTTAAGCAATGCTTATTCTGAAAAGCTTTACTGAGGCCTATTTCACCATTTGATACACAGATATTTTACCCTTTACACCTATTTACCATTGTATTGTTTCCCTCATTACATGCAATACGCCATGTTTTACACCTGTTCAGATGGCACCTTTGAATTTAGTAATAGACCTGTCTTTCTACTAAATGTAGTTGAGCAGTAACAACAAATCAGCAGCAAAACTTTGTGATTTACTGAAAAAGCTTTAGGCCATTGTCTGTCCAATGAAGTTAAGGCCTTTTCTGAAAACAGTAACAAACGAAAAGACAAAGGTGCAAAGTGCAATTCCTTTTTTTTATTTTGAAGGTTTTCTTGGTAGTGGTTTTAAATGTTAATGAAACTTCAAACCTGGTATAGTCTTCACTGGTAGAACAGCCAAAGCTATCATATGTTTTTAGAAGTGATTAAGGCTTTTTTTTTTTTTAAATAGCTTTAAAAATTATTATTTTAGTAGCTGTACTTTTCTGCTGCACATCTAGAAAAATGCTTTTTCTTTTATCTGGAAACATGACTGTAAGATTTGGTCCCTCTTTCCAGCGATTTGCAAGTTGTGAAGAAGTCTATGCCTAATCAAAGACAGCTCCTTTGAAGGTTTCTGCATCTCAGTTTCAAGAATACAGGGAGCGTTTTTAATAGCTGCTGAGGGACAGAGATCTTCAGGATGTTGCACAGTACAGGGACTGCAACAGTGAAATCAGATAAAATGGTTCTGCCTCCTCACTCCAAGCTGTTCTTGCTCCCTGATGCAGCACATCATTTCCTCCAGACTGCCGACACTACTGTTTTACAAAACCGTATTGTGAAACAGCTTAGTGTAATACCTTTCTTTGCAGAGGCCCAGGCAAAGTATGGGGCAAAAGGCAAAGATAACAAAGGCAAATGGGGAAAAACTGAGGAAAACCAGGCTTCCCTAAGTTGGTCTTGTTGCTCTGTGGTTATGCCACACACAGAAGAAATTACCCAGTAGGCTTTTCCATGATCTTACTCTTATGGCTTGTTTTAAATCAAATTCTTCACATCGACACACCCGAACTTCCTTGAGTGCAACGATCAGGAATCTCTGTGAGACTCATTAGCTCTCTGGCAGTGGTTAAAATTATCTGCAAATTGCTCAGGCCGAAAACTAACCACATAAGCATATATGTAAAGCCCTAAAAGAGCAATAGTGAACAGAAATTTTCAAAGTATACAGCAATACAACCACATGTGTCAGAATACAAGTAAGCCGTAAAACCAAACTTGACAAAAAATTTTCTCTGTGATAATCTTCCAAAGACTTTGAGAGGACAGTTACTAATACCAGCTTTAACATAATGATCCCTTTTTGCATAAAGATTATTTCTCTCTTTCTTCTTCCACGTCTACAGGGTAACTCAGATCCAGTGCATACCGCAAGTTCAAGTGGGACTGATATAAATGTAAAGTGAGACTTCTGAGATGCTTAGGCTTTGAAATAACACTTAAAGTATCACAGAATCACAGAATGTTAGGGGTTGGAAGGGACCTCAAAAGATCATCTAGTCCAGTCCCCCTGCCAGAGCAGGATCACCTACAGTAGATTGCACAGGAACGTGTCCAGGCGGGTTTTGAATCCCTTCAGAGAAGGAGATGCCACAACTTACCCGTGTAGACAAGACGAGGCCACAACCTCTCTGGGCAGCCTGTTCCAGTGCTCTGTCACTCTCACAGGGAAAGCTTATCCTAATATTTTTGTGGAACCTCCTATGTTCCAGCTTGTACCCATTGCCCCTTGTCCTGTCATTGGATGTCGCTGAAAAGAGCCTGGCTCCGTCCTCCTGACACTCACCCTTGACCTACATTAATGAGGTCACTCCTCAGCTTCCTCT
>NW_009716755.1:0-19186 GCF_000703405.1 Apaloderma vittatum | reverse complement strand
CTATGATCCTATGATTCTATGATTCTATGATAGAAACAGTTCCCTTCTCCTCACCTCCCAACCAAATGAAAATACCCCCCCTCTAGTCACAGAGTAGGTAAGTCTGCCTTTCCACACCTGATTTTTTTTTCAGATTATTTTTGCCAGTCTTCTTGTGATGGACATTTGGTTTGATTGGTTTTCTACACTGAAGTGGAACTTTTTTCAAGGTGTGACTTGGCAGCAGCGAGGAAACCCACTTGCTTGTGTCCTCCTGGCCATAGCATGACAGCAAGGTAGGCGCTGCAGGACGGAGGAAGATCTGCTTAGGTAAAAAGCAGCTGCTTGTGGAAGATCCTCTGGGTGTGCAGCCTGGGAGGCAGAAATGGAGGAGTGGATGGCACAAGAGGTGACTGTGGCATCTTCAGAAATACAGCAACTTTTTTCCAGTTGGAGCAGACCTAATGCAAAGCTTCCAAGATGCTGAATGAAGAGAGCTTCCTAGGGACCAGGAGGAGATTTTGTGGGGTTTCTTTAATGCTCGCAGTTGCTGGACTAGTAGGCAAAGCTGCGGGAATATATATTTCTCTGTCTCACACTTTTCTTACAAGAAACAGTATTTGTGTCCAAGCATCTCCACTTTGTTCACCTCACATAGTGCTTTGGGTGTTCCTATTTAGAAGTTATTTTATGTGATGCTGTAATTAAATATGACCTCATTGCCAGAGGGATACGATGTCCTTCAGATAGCCTGTGGCTATCTACTCTTTCAGAAAAGGGTACGGCAAACTCATCTCAAGCCTCTGCCTCGTTTGGGGTCGTGCGGAGATGTTGCTTGGTGTTTCTTGCCCAGGACAGCAGATGGAAAATGTGGAGAATTGGCCTTGCTGTAATGGCTGGCATTGCTGGGCAGATGTCTCAGAGCTAATTGTAGCCCCAGAAACTGAGGATGCAGCCCTGGATCCTGACTCTACACTGAGCCTCAACTGCAGATAATGACAAACACAGCTGCCAAGAAGCTGAGGCACATTTTCTCATTCCTTGTGGCTACTTCGGTCCTTGGAAGAAAGAGTCATTTCTTTCTCCTGCTCTATCCATTTCAAAGTTGAGAGGAGGAAACATATTTATGGTTAAAAAGAAACATTAAAATTGGTGATAAGGCTTTACAAATTTAGAAGTAAAGTAGTTGACTGTTTAGACAATTGTACAGTCAAGTCCCATAGCAAGACTATTACAAAAAAAATACTAGGAATAATTTTAACTTCATTGGAATAGTAAACAATTGATTCATTTTGGCCTCTAAAATAGATAAAAGCTTTAATTTAATTTTTTTGTAGAGGGCATCAAAATGATGGTTCCAGTGATAGAGATTTTCAGCTCCTAAGAGTGCTTGAACAACACAATAGAAAGCAACTAAGATGGCTTGGAAAATCATAGTACTGAGCATATAAAAAATGCAATTTTAACAGCTTTAGATTGTCATTGTTATAATTTATTTGGCATTCCATTTTATTTGTGCTATATTATATTCTATGCAGGAGAAAAATGCAGAAACATAGTATGTGCTCGTTAAACAGTGGTGTCTGCATTAAAAAATGTATAAAATACTTCCCAGCAGGTTGTCAAGAATTGTACTGGCAGACAGAAAAATGGCATTACTTTTTCTTCTCTGAGTAATAAGTAAAGACTATCTACTTAGAGATCTTGACAGCCCAGTCTGAGACTTCACAGTAATTGTGAAGAATTAGACACAAAAGTCTTAAATTTATTTCTTTCCATTCTTATGGCCATGACAACTAGTGATCCGTCTATTCTCTGGTGCTATTAAACATCAGCAGGACCTCTGATCCTCTGCCTCCACCTCATTTATCACCAAAGACTGCAGCACGGGACAGAAGATTTCAGCCCAGGACCTCTATGCATGGAGGACTTGAAAAGTGGTGCATATAATAATCTTATGGTTCAAAGAGCTGAAAATCAGTGTCTATCCAGCATGTGGTCAGTGGGTCAATGTCCAGATGGAGACGGGTGACAAGTGGTGTCCCTCAGCGGTCTGTGTTTGGACCAGTGCTGTTCAATATCTTATTCAATGACAAAGACAGTGGGATTGAGTGTACTCTCAGCAAGTTTGCAGATGACACCAAGCTGAGTGGTGTGGTCAACATGCCAGAGGGATGTGATCTCCTTCAGAGTCACCTAGACAAGCTGGAGAAATGGACCCATGTGAACCTCATGGGGTTCAACAAGGCCAAGTGCAAGGACTTGCACCTAGGTCAGGGCAATCCTGGTTATCAACACAGGCTGGGGGATGATATGCTAGAGAGCATCCTCGCAGAGAGAGGCTTGGGGGTACTGGTGGACAAAAAACTGGTCATGAGTCACCAATGCACACTTGCAGCCAAGAAGGCCAGTCGCATCCTGGGTTGCATCAAAAGAAGCGTGTCCAGCAGATCATGGGAGGTCATTCTCCCCCTCTGCTCTGGTGAGACCTCAACTAGAGTACTCTATCCGGCTGTGGAGCCTTCAACACAAGAAGGATGTGGACTTGTTGGAGCATGTCCAGAGGAGGACCACAAAAATAATCAAAGGGCTGGAGCACCTCTCCTGTGAGGACAGGCTGAGAGAGTTTGGGCTGCTCAGCCTGGAGAAGAGAAGGTTCCAGGGAGAAGGTTCTCTTTAGCTTCTTCCATCTCTTTCTCGTGAGCCACCTTCTCGTTGACCAGCCTGTGGATGTGGCTGTTGGCTGACTGGATCATGGAGTAGAAGTTGTTGGCGGTCCTCCTGTTCACCTCCCCACGCTCTATGCAGGTCAGCAAGGTCTGGATGGCTTCCAAGAACTTTGTGTCATCTTTCAGCTTCTCGACAACGATGCTGCACTCGTGGTCGGAGTAATGGACGATGGGCCCCGCGGAGCGTGGCCTTCCACTACCTAAACGGGGCCTACAGGAAAGCTGGTGAGGGACCGTTTGTAAGGAAGTGTAGTGACAGGACGAGAAGAAATGGTTTTAAATTAGAGCAAGGTAGATTTAGATTAGAAGTTAGGAAGAAGTTCTTTGCTGTGAGGGTGGTGAACCACTGGCACAGGTCGGCCAGAGAGGTGGTGGAGGCTCCATTCCTGGAGAAATTCAAGGTCAGGCTTGATGGAGCTCTGCAAAACCTGATCTAGATAAAAATGTCCCTGCTCACTGCAGTGGGGTTGGACTAAATGATTCTATGATTCTATGATTCTGTGATTCTATGTTCAAGCATCACACAGTCACCGAATCCCAGAAGGGCTAAGGATGGAATCGGCCTCTGAGATGGTGCACAGCAGGGTCAGTCATAGCAGGTTGTTCAGGGCCATGTTCGGTCAAGTTTTAATATTTCCAAGGATGAAGATGCTACAGCTTCTCTGGGCAATTGGTGCTGGTGTTTCACCACCCTCAGTGTAAAGTATCTGTGTTTATATATAAGCGAATTTTCTTATATTTCAGTTTGTGTCCATATCCTCTTGTGCTGTCATTGGGCACTGCTCTGAAGAGTCTGGATGTGTCTCCACACTCACCCATCAGGCCCTTGGCTACATCTTTTCAATTCAGCTATGTTTTAAAAATAAACAAATGCTTATCTTTTTTTTTTTTTTAAATTATCTGCTGAAATGCCATTATAGTAGAAAGGATGTTTTACTGATGTTGTTTACAATGAATGTGCATAGTATGCATAAACTGGTAGAGGCTAGCTATGACCCAGCTAACCAAGATTAAGTACTAAATGAAAATATTACAATATAGCTACTGAATTTGGGATCTCTTGTGGAACAGGCAGTATCTGTTAAATTACAAACTCCATGTATTTTGTCTTCTTTCACCAGGACTTTATTATATGAACCCTGAATATTAACCATGTATACAAGCTTCAGATATACAATCTGCATCTCTGCCACTTAAAATAAACTTTCAGAATGTAATAAAATAAGGATCAGGCTGTTTATGATAAGATAGACACCTGTTTAGTTTCTAAGGACAAGGTAGATGGGAGAGGGAGCCGGCTAGCAAATACATTAAAAATATCCAAGGTCTGGAAGGAAAGTATTTCATGTTATTAGCTGGTAAGTATCCCTTTCTGCCAGTAGTTGAGATCTTGATTCTGCATCTTTTTGATAACATAGTGCTCATGAAGAAATTAGTAGGAAATGACTGTGTGAAACAGAGCAGGACTTTCATGTACCTATGGCCAAAAATGTACAAAACTTGCTAATAGTACATTGTTATGGTACTGTTATACTGTAGGCAGAGGAGGTGTTGCTGTAAGTTCTAAAATGATGGTATGAGAGGCTTTGTTAGGGGGAATAAGTTTATTAGCAAGTGAGTAAACAGTGCATTGTGTTTGACACAGAGGAAAAAAGATGGTTTATTCACCAGCCTGGTGTGTAGAGATGAAACGCAAATCATCAAGAAAGCCATCAGCCCTTATGAAAATAATTATTTCAGACCTAAACCTTCCCGTTGTGTTTTAGATCTCCACACCTCTGCTTTGGACTCACTCTCAAAAAAACATGCACACTGCTGTGCAACTGAAGGGTGGTGCAACGGGATAGTTGCAGCCAAATACCTTATATCCCTGTAAAAGTCTGGAAGGAAATGTGCTGCTCAGTCTCCATGTGTTATGAGCTGTATCATCAAACCAAAGCTACAAAACCAGTTTGTCATGAAGGCAGGAGAGGCCATCAGATAGTTAACTACTGGTTTACTGGTAAATTAAAAAGTGGATTAGTTAACCTGTGTTATAAATCAGAAAGAGATAACTAGTTGCTTTTGGTTTGCCTTGACTGTGCTGCTGGCATTGAGAGAATTTTTGCAACAATACTCCTGAAAACAAAGCAAAACCAAATGCAAACAAATAACAAAACCTGGAAATTGTGGATTTTGCCTTGACTGTGGCCATTGCCCACAAGCATGCTCTCAGTCAGATTTATGTGGGTAAGGAGATCTCCAGAACAGTGGGAGTATTCTAGGGAATAGCCTTTGCAGATTCAAGACTCAGATTTATCTTTGTTCCACTTTTCCATGAACTGTGGTGACAACTTTTCACCTATTGTTTTTGTCTCCCCACAGTTTAAAAAAAAATTATTATTTTCAACTCAAAAGTTGAATGTTACTTCTTAAAGCCACCTACCATTAAAAAAAAAGTAATTGCTTAGATGTTCACTTATTTATCGTTGCATTAAAAAACCTGATCACAGTGATATAGGCCATAGCTACTAAGGGATTAATGAGCTGTAGAGAGCTGCTAGGTGTATCTGATCAGTGTGCATCCAATCCCACTTTCCTCTAAGCATACACAATCTTTCTGCAGTCTTCCCAACAAACGTCCTTTGCTTGAATGCCCTGCTGGAGGTGTTCAGAAACTGGAATCTATCTGTCTTTAATGGAACAATCTCAAACTTGCTGCTGATGTTGAATTTGGCATTTAAATTAATTTTTAAAGTGGTCTTTGTTACTTGGGAAACATCAAGTGATCTCTGAGTGTGTTTGGGAACTGAAATTCAGAGCTTAAGAGATCCTCCCACGGATATACAACTAGGTAGATGTACAGCTAACTTTAAAGGTCACACTGATATACAGGTAAACAAAAGCCTAAAGAAGGCTTTTCCTTGTCTTTGGATGTCTTTATGTTTAAAGAGATGATTTTCTGGAATAGGCTTCATAAATATACCCCTTTTTCCAAGACAGGGAATTTTTCTTTACCTGTTGCCTCATGACTGCTTTTTCTAAATGCTGAAGATATGCTTACATGCTTTGAAATTGTGTTTAATGACATCGTGGATGTCATGAACATCTAACTCATGATGGAGTATTGAATAGCCTTGGCTGAAGAGTGGTTGATACAGCTTGACTTTACCTGCTGTCAGAAAGGAGGAGTTTGGGCTGTACGTGACTGCGGCTGCAGGTCTGTGCAGAGAGGATGCTCTGCGACCACTTTATGCTCTGATCTGTGAATAATGGAAGGATGAGGTTTCATAACTTCTTGACCGTTTTGGCCACTAGAAAGTGGTGGGGAACTGTGATATGCTCCAAAGGGAAGGTGGGACTTTTAGGTGGACTCGCTTTTGGGGAGAATTTGTGAGCAAAGTGAAAAGGGTGCTCATTTGCCAGAGGAGCAAGAAAGGGCTGAGAAAGTGGTGGGATGCTTATGAAAAGTGGCCTTTGTCAGCAGCTTTCACCTCTTGATTGATGCTGGGCATTGGAATGGCTTGTACAAACAGAGCAAGCTGCATCATTGCACTTCGCTGACTTTAACCACAGCAGGGTTTTCCTTTTGCATGTTATGATCAGTTTTTGATCAGTGAATTGAGACAAATCATTCCTGTTGGAGAGCATGCAATGAAGAGGTAAAACATCCTCTTTATAAGCACAGAATATACTAATTAATCAATAATGTATATAAACCAGGGTTGTTGAGGAGAATGTGAATTTGCCCTGGTAAAAAATACGCCTAGACCTGTTGTAACAGTTAAACACAACAGATCAGTGGTTTAATTTACTGGCAAATGTGCAGCCCATAGATTCTAGTTTGCTCAGCCGTGGGAAAAGGCCAGGTTGTCAGTTCTTCTTCTTGCCAGTGGAGAAGTGACGACAGCTGAAGATTTACTTGTCTGTCACACTTCCCTGCTATGGATGAGAAAGGAGTCCAAAGGGAGGATTAAATAAGCAGAATGACTGAAAGGAGATATGCAGGGAGGGCTGAAGAGGCTGAGGTAGAGCTTCTCAAAACCTAACTCGGCCAGCAGAGGAAGAAACTTCCTAACAGTCGGACCTGATGATCTTAAAGGTCTTTTCCAACCTAATTGATGCTATGATTCTATTCTGTACGGAGGACAGGGAGATACTCAAGCCAGCAGAGATAGGAGACTATGCCTCCTGGAAAAGCACATTACTATGAGATGGCAGGAGCTCGGAATACGATAGAGGACCCTCTGAAGACTAGGAGTCTGCAGCTGAATTCAGAACTGTGAATTCACCTAGCATAGGGAGCACCACCATACCACTGCCCTTGCCTTTGGAGACCTTCTATGCAGCCTCTATTCCAAAATACTCAGCAAGATTTAAGCATGTGGAAAATAAAGGCAGCGGATTCAGGTACACAATGCAAGTGGTTAAGATGCTTTTATGACACGTTTGATCTTGATTTCCTGCCTATCTGCTAAGCTATTAGGGTAGGTGAAGGCCGTCCTCCTAAAGCTGCATTGTGGTGTGTGACTCTCACAGTGCATGGTTCTTTGTCAGCTCACCGAGTGCCGCAGGTTCCAGGCTGGAGCCTGTGTCGCTTTCCCAGCATCTCCGTGAGAAGGTTAGGACTGCCTGGGCAGGAGATGGGACTTTTGTGGGGAGGGAAACCTGGGATGCGTGGGGACATATGTTAAGAATAGTGTTTTTAGAAAACTCTGACATTAACTTCCTTTTGAATCAAAGATTAAATTGCCTTTATGCTGTCATTTCTTGAACTTCTCTGGAGCAAAACATAGCAGCTTATGTGTATATATGCATGTGTAAATACAGGTGTTTACCTACAAAGCACCCCTTGCCCTCATACTCAGCTGTTCTTTGCAACACACACGTGGTCAGGATGCTGCTTGGATTCACTCAGACTTACACTGGTAAAGATGGTGTACGAAGCTGCATAGCACAAAACAGACATCTGCATCGGAATTCGATAACCCTCTCTAATCCTGACAGTGGGGTACAGAAGCAATGTCAAATTAGACATTATACTATTCAGTAAACTACCAGAAATGTTCACAGTCTTATATTTACAAGGAAAGATACTGGAGAATTTTTCTGACAACAAACTGGAGAGAAGTGGCAAGTCCCCACAATACACTCTGGTTAGATGGCCACTTTTTCTGCTCACAGCCTGAGCTGATGGAAAGTTGTATGCGAGAAGACAACATTATTCTAAATCTGAGGAATTAAGCCTTGTGGAGGGTCAGGGTGTATTCCCTGAAGCAGTAGCAGCTTGTGCTTGGACTATACTTACCTGCACACAGTGATGCTTGTTGGCTTGGTGCAGGAAGAGGACTCTCTTCTGTCCGACTGAACAACGCCCTGCAGACAATTCAACGCTGGGTCTGCAAGAGCTTACCTTTAACGGATTAGATAAATCAACAAAAAGTTTTAAGATCTTGGCTTTGGAAAAATCTGATTTTGCAGTTTAGTGTTAGGATTTGAGAACAGCCTAAACGAGCTCCTATGGCTGATAGGCCTGCTTTGTGTCCATTGAAATGGATCCCAGAAACCGAATGGTTTCTAGTGTATATAACAGGTCCATGAGGGAAGGGTCCATGCTGTGCATTGGTAAAGAAGGACAGAGAGTCCTGTGTACATGAGGTAATTTCACTGAGCAATTGCTTCAGTACAGAGAGTATAACCATGTAAACTGCAATTTGCACTATCTTACTTGTGACTTACTGTAATAACAAGGGGTTACAACTGAAGTTTTCGGCATGAGACAGGAACAAATCCTGACCTTCCAGAGTCTTAAATGGAATCCAGACTGCTAGACCATCTTTATTTTGAAAATTAATGAAACACAGAAAAGTTTGTTCAAAGTGAAATAAAGTTATCTAAAGATATCACATAAGTACTTTTTCTTCAGTTGGTCTGGCAGTCATAAAGTGCTAATACTGCAGCTGGACTGTCTGTCTTACTGTCTTTCCACCTCTCTCACACGATATGTCCCTAGACACCTGGAGTATGCTCAGGGACCTAGGCAGCATTGGTAATGGGGTGACCTGACTTACAGCCAGCGTATGTGAGAGCCCAGTTGTGCTGGCACTGCAGCCCATCGCCCACCCCGGGTGGGGCACGAGGCTCCGCTGAGCTCGGTTTTGCCCATGAAGCTCTTAGGAGACGTGCCTTCCTTCTCACCCTCAGCTGCATCAAAAGAAACATGACATTTCAAAACACAAGCACACATGAGCTACTGCGTATATGTAAATTTTTACTTTTTAAAGGCTATCCAACAATTTTAGCCTGGCATTCTCTGTCTCCCTTTTCTTTTTCTTTTTTTTTTTTTTAAATATCTTTTCTGGAAGGGCTTAAGAAACAGTCTTTAATTAACTGATAAACTGAGTCTCTTGCCACTGAGGAGATTTAGAAGATCCCATTTAAGTTTGATTGCAAATGTCAGTTTGCTCCCTGGTGAAGTGAAGTGAGCTGCTGATTAAGTGTTAGAAAAAGCTTTCGTTTGCATCATTCCTCCATTCCAACTGAGGCTGATATTACATAAAGTGAGAATTTGTTTAAATACACATATCCATGTAGTTCTGTTGTTTGAACTGAAAAGGCAGATTTAGTTGGATTCACATCATGGCTCCTGAAATCTAAAGCAATATTCTCATGCCTGATTTCTCCTTGCTACATGATTAATGCCTTGCAGCGTGTCTTTGCAGACCAACTGTACAGGCCAGAAATTGACGAAGAACCTTGTTACATTAAATGGATGATCTTCAAGAATTCCCTGACATTCTTCTAGGATTTCAGATAGTGAACTCCTTGTCTCGTCTTCCAAGTAAACACTGAAGGCTGTCAATGTATTTCTATTTTCCTCCCATGCTTTTGGCCCTCCTGCTTAGGTATATAAAACTATGTTAATCCTGCTTCTTTCAATGCCCCTCCTTTTTGCACCATCTGGTTTAAGTTTTGCTTACCTGCTTAGTGTGAAACAAGTCTTCTCTGCCTGACTGCATAAGGAAGTCACAAGTCATTAACAGCTTATGTTAAAATACCTTGTGGGAATATGTGCTCTGCCTACAATGATATGTTTTCCTAAGGTGGGAAAAAGAATGATGATTGAGTTACAGAGATAGCTGTAGGACTTTGCCCTGTCCCAAAAATCATTTACAGTTGCCTGGAGAAATTCCAAACTGGTGTAAAATATTTCCATTTGAAACATAAGATCCCCTGCAGCAGCAGCAGCTTCACTGAAGTTGTTTGCTCTCAAAGCCAGAAACTGTTGTTAGAACAGGTTTGACCAGTTACAGCAATTCAGAGAAGAGTTTAAATAGTTATATACCCGTGTTGCTGGATTAATCTGTGTGAAAATACCTCTGTTGCTCCAGCCACCACCACAATGCACAAGGATGAACCTTTACCTCTGTTTCAAGAGTTATTGAGCAGCATTGGTACCTGAGATTTCCCAGTCCCTCTGTCAGCAACAGAAGTGCGCAAACCCCCAGTTCTACAAGCATGACTCTGAGAAGGGCTAAGGGAGCAAGAGGAAAATGTTAGACAGATGTGGAAGAACACACTGAGGTCCTGCAGCTCTCTCTCTCCTGTTCTTTTCCTCTCTGTTTCCTCAGGGTATGTGTCAGCTCTGCTTCTGGGTTTAATTTGAAAACACCTAGCAAATAATGAGATGTGAAGAAGAAGGCTTTCAGCTTTTAGTACTGGCCAAATTATGGAGGGAAAAGAGAGGATCAATGGGTATTGTGGGACAGGAACAGAACAGAAGGGGCATTCAGTGGTAAATGATGGGAAACAACACAAAAAGAAAAGATCCGAGCCTGCTAGCTTCACATCATAGCTGGGATTAATGGCTGCAATATCTCTAACTATTGTTAAATAAAACAAAACCAAAATATAATTTCCTATTACTGTAATACCATATGTCAGGATATCCCGCCCCACACAGTAGGATCTGTCTGGTGTATGCAGATGTTCCAGCATGGACCAAAAGATGATTCCTACACCCCAGGCAAGATGTCCAGCATGGGAAAAAACCAAAAGGTGTCATCAGTTGTCCAAGTGTGAGGAATCAGTGGAAAGATCAAGCAGAGATGCCTTTTGGTGTCTCTGATGTTATGCTGCTGTGGAGGAGTTATGGACATCAGGCCTGGGCTATTGATTCTTAAATGTTCATTCTGAGGCCTACTGCCACATTTCCAGTTCTTCTATTCTCTTTAGCAGGATACCATGAGAATATCCTATTATCTTTCTTCTCCAAAATCTGCTCAGAACTGATTAGAGTGAAAGTGGTTCAGAGAGTGTATTGGCCTCTGATCTGGCCTACCAGCCAGACTGCTGCAATGGTGTCTGTCACTGACTTTATCTCAGTGATCTTCTCAGTGATTTTCTTCCTACTACAGGAAGAAAAAAGGCTAACAGCCAAATCTGGTTCTTTAGGCAAAAAATGAGTAGGAATGTTGGTGGCTTAGGCTCAGTGCTCATAGATCTCCAGTTAAAATTGATGGAAGGCCGTCGTTTCTCATATGTGAGCTGAAAATGGATTTCCCGGTAGACTGGTGTCAATACTGAAGAACTGCATATGAGTTCACAAACTGTGGGTATGTGAAGAAGTCACTGGAGATAACAGGTTACTCTACATCATCTGGTCTGCAAGTTCCCGTACCTGCTGCTCCTCCATGGTAAGGGTGAGGTAGTTTAAAACTGTGTGCCCTTTGATGAAAGATAGATGAGCAGTTTGCATTTGCCAAGTGATATTGTGGGATGAAAGCTAAGTGAGAAGGCAATTTCTGTGTGAAAAAAAAGATGACTTCTAGCTTGCTATTCAATGGCTACATGTCATGTGTCCTTCACAGTATTCAGGGGAGTAAAAAGCAGACTGCAAAAAGTGTTAAAGGCTATGGCAGCTGTACTGTGTTACAGCTGTACTGTGAAGGGATCTGCAGTAGTGGGACATAAAGTAGTTACTGCTTAAATGTATCTGTTCTTGGCTAGAGGGAAGATGAGTGCTTCCAGAGATACTAAACCACTTTCCTTAGAGAATATAATAAAAACAGCAGATACCATGATGCCAACTTCTGTCTCACTACTATGTTGTCTGCTAAAGGCCTTTAAACATAAACTCCACATAGAGAAAAACACAAGGAATTCCTCAGCTTTCCGAATCTTTTTAAAAAAATGCAACTATCTCCACTTTAAAAATTTGCTTTGCTCAGCCCTACCTTAACAGTCATAAGGCCGGCTAGATAAGCTATTACTCTTTCATTTATATAATACGTTTTTGGCCTGAAGCACAGTTTGAGTTGCTCAGTAATGTCAGTAGAACTGCACTAAAATAAACATCCAGTTCTGATGTAATTTCTCCAAGGCTTTCCTTTGTGTGCAAAATACTCAAAATCCAGCTGAAAGTTGGAGTAACTTCTTCAGGCAGTGACTTTTGCTTTCCTGTTAGGAAAAGACGATTACAAGGATTATCACTCCAAGGGACAATGTGCTGATTCTCCTCTAGTTTCCACCAGCCTGGATCACGACTAATTCTACTGACTTCCAGGATTTAGTAACTGTGAGGGAAGAATGTAGGTGAAAAGGTGCTCATAAAGCTGCAGCAGCATTTTGATGCCGATTAGTACTGTTAAACACGAGCTATCTGCAGTTGCCAGCGAGTGATTTTCTAGAATTAGCAAGGGTGCTCTGAGCATAGCAACAATCAAGCACCGTGTCCAGGCTTTTAAAGGGATATTTGACAAAATGTATACCAAAGTCTTTTCCTGTTTGTCCTGTACTGCCTTTTGAAAACCCACTTCTTCTGTTCTATTTTGCTTATACGTTTCTCAAGCATTGATCTTTATGGTGGAGTTCAACATCTCACTTCCTATCTTACTTGCATCCTGTCAAATACAGTTTCAAATAACTGGAGCCACTTGTCTTCCCCGATCAAAGCGACAGAGAGACTTGTGTTCTCAAGCTTTCTTGGCAATGTGCCAAGAATAAACCATTCTTATGTGTAATATATACTAATATGATTTGTTGCATGGACTGTATCTGTTTGAAGAAAGGTTAACTGTGTAGATCTTAGGAAGGTCTTAACAGTTTAAGGAATACAGGGAAAACTAAAATCAGACAGAAAGAGACTTAGCTTTGCTACAGGGACTCGTAGACTGTGAGGTCAGATAGGACCTTATGATCACATTATTTGACTGGCTGTATAATTTAGGCTGCAAAATATAATTTAGTATTTCTTGCTGTGAGCATTACTTGCCCTTCACGAGCTTTCCCGATTAGTAATAAGTGCCTAGTAATTTATTGAAATTAAATGGCAATCAAATAAAATGCAGAGTAAATTTATCAGTTATTTTCCTGATTTCATAGGCTGTGGGGTCACTGACCTGCAAACCCCTTCACGATCCCTGTGTTGTGAGAAGAACTTAAGGGCTGAAGTCATAGTGCCCTCTGCACCTCAAGAAAACCTACAGGTCAATAACCTTTTATTTCTGACCTTTTAACTGGCTCTAGTGGGCCGTGAAGACCTAAATGCCAGCTCTTTCAGATTCCTGGGAAGCTTCAAGCCTCTTGAATCTAATTCTCTCTGAGAGTTTTGCTCTCATATATTCAGGTCACTGATATTGCAAAAGCAACTTGCAGCCGTGTGTGAGGGGGAAGCTTTAGGGCACCAGTGTTGTGCAGCCAGTGCTACATGATGAATCCAAGGCAGTCATGTAGCTCAGGAATTACACTTCTGCCTGGGAATTACACATAGCTGTGTCTCACCTAACCATGCCTTTCCAGGGAGAAGAGCAGCGATGCAGATGCCTCATGCATTTTATCTGAGTGAGGCAAATCAATCCACTGGTCACAGAGGAACTTCTCTCTCACTCTGCTGCATTCTCCATTATAAACTCCTGTACTTGCTTTTTAGCCATCCTATCTTTCCCCTTCTTTCTAAGAACAGCTTGTCTAATCATATTAAAATCAACTGGCTATCCTCCTAACTGTTGTATTATTTTCTGTTTGGCAGGCTTCCAGAAATTGTTGTAAATTGTTTCAGGGTGATTTTGAAGACAGTATCAAGACATGTTGACTTTAAGGGATGGAGGATGAATCTCTAATTATGTTCAACACTACCAGTCTGTGGTCACTGTACTGGTGGAGAGAAAGGCCACATGAAAGGATAAACATGTTGTCCTTTTTATTCCAAGGATCACAAAATAGCAGAATCACAGAATATTAGGTGTTGGAAGGGACCTCTAGGGATCATCTAGTCCAGCCCCCCTGCCAGAGCAGGGTCACCGTACAGTAGATCGCACAGGAACATGTCCAGGCAGGTCTTGAATGTCTCCAAAGAAGGAGACTCCACAACCTCCCTGGGCAGCCTGTGCCAGTGCTTTGTCACCCTCACAGTGAAAAAGTTTTTCCTAACGTTTTTGTTGAATCTCCTATGCTCCATCTTGCATTCCTTTGCCCTTGTCCTATCATTGGACATCACTGAAAAGAGCCTGGATCCATCCTCCTGACACACACCTTTTACATATTTTTTTTAAATTATTTTTCAGAAAACTGTCTTGAAATCAAATCGGACCTATGTTTTAGGATCTTTCCCACTCCAGGTAGCAGAATGGAATTCAAAAGTTAATGAAAAGCCTGACACTGGGAGTTGACCTTTAATGAAAAGCCTGACACTGGGAGTTGACCTTTATGAAACTGTCCCCCAGAGAAGAGAAGACCCCATGGAAATAGCAGCACCCTTTTTCTCCTGCCTCCCAGAGAAGGGAAGACATCATACAAATGGCAGCATGCGTCTATGTGGATTGCTCCTGGTGACTTTGAAAGTGAGAGTGGGTAGGAACGTCACACTGAGGCCACCTCCGGGATCTCCCTCAGGACAAATCTTACGAGGCACTGAGGCCGTGAGCTCTTCTGGTTTTGCAGCTGAAGACTGCCCTGCAAAGGGGCTGATGCACTTGTGTGCACTTGTGTGCACTTGTGTGCACTCAAGTGGGTCACAGGCACTTTTTAAGTACCTGCAGCAGTGTTGGTGTAGAGGGAATGGCATAGTCCAGAGTTATGGCTGTTAATTCAGGGCAAGTCAGCTGCCAGCCTGCACACCTCTGTTGGCTTCTCTGGAGGGCCTCCTTCTCTTTCAGTACAAATGTGTGTGAGATACTGTGCTATCACCCTTGTGTCCACGAGGGCTTTCCTTAAAATCGAGAAGTTAAATCTCATTTGCACATTTAGAAGTTGACATCCTCCTTATCTTTGTACTTTAAATAATTTGCTGTGTTGAGCTGAATCCTGGAAGATTAGAAAAAGTTATTTTTACCACCTAAGGGAGCTGTGGGATGTCTGTCATTGGATATTTATCAGAACAGGTTAGGCAAACAGTTATCAGGAATGGTTTGGTTTAGGAAAAGCTGAGCTTGCCTTGGGGCAGGGGGACAGATGAAGTGAGCTCTTGCAGTCCCTTCCAACCCTGATGTGTACAATCCTCTGCCTCTTTACTGGAATACAGTCAGTGTCCAGTTTGTGCAGAACAATTCACATTTTCAGTGTGACAGAGAAGCCTGAATTCCCTGAGCACTGGTCAGTCGTGAGGGTTTGGTGCTGCTCTGGCAGGAGATTCAATCAGTGTGGTTACCGCCTTCAGTGACGGCATACCTGACAGCTCCTAAGGAAAAAGACTGTCAGCTTCGCTAGAACTATTAGGAGCCTGGAGTCAGAATGACAATTCCACATACTGGGAATTTGCCTACTGTGGTTATTTGAGGACTTGCTGGTTGTAAGGTTCAAGCAGACCAAATTTCTAGGGTCGCAGTTCTGGGTTCTGGGTCACTGGATAATGTAGCAGAGTAATTAATTGATCTTTTCAGGTTTGGATATCTGGGTCACTGGAAACTAGTTAATTTCTAGTGAGTGTTTCAGGGCCATGGAATCTTAAAGCATCTATGGCCCTTTTGCAATGGTCCATTGCACTAAAAGCCTGGAGGAGTCTCAACTATGACAGCTCAACCCTATCTTTCCTCCTTGTTCTGAACTGGGCGCATGCTGGGACGGGCTGGTGTGGTCAGCAGTCTGTCCAGTGCTGTACAGACTTATGGTTGTAGTTCTTGGGCCAACTCCAGGATCGGGAGATGACAAGACATTGGCCATCTTTATCCACTCTCTCCTTAAAGGTGCACAGGTCATGATATTTCTCTTGAGGAATACATCTATTTTGACTTTAATGTTGTATCAAGGGCTGGATCTTCTTAGGAATACTCTTGAAATAAGCTGGATATCTTCAACAGAGCTGCACAAGTGTCAGAGTAGGATAACTACTAAGTACCATTTCGTTTCGTATTTTGATATGCTGTGACTTTTTAAATGCAGGTGGATGTCTCTTGTACTGGCCCAGCCTGCAGTTTATGCAGGGAGAGTCTAAACCAAAGCCTACTGAAATACATGGTGATCTTCCCATGGACTTTGGTTGGATGCCAGGAACGTTGCTGCCTGAGACAGACTGCTGCTACAAAGGAAAAATCCGGGGCTTTAACTTCAAGGGCTTGAACACACAGTCAATGAGACTTTATTTGCATGACAAGCTAAATGGTATCAGCCAAGTGTAAGGACAAACTTCTGTCTGTCTCAGAGAAAGTTCAAAAATTTTCCTGTTGTGAGAAACAATTGTAAAATGCTGATTTGTTGAAAAGGAAAATTTCTTGAGAAACGTATCGGGTGTGTTGAAGCTATCACATGTGTTGGCTAGGAAAGGCTTCTCACAGAGGACTGGGTCTTCAGCAGTGGGAGACAGAGAAAAGCAGAAGGATGAAAAGCAGGAGTACATACATCTGAGTCTACTGGATCAGACCAAAGAACCTATTTTCTGCCGGAAACTAGATGTCCATGGGAAGTGTATAAGAACAGAGGATGTATATGGAGATCCTTCTTTGCATACTCCCCATTGAAAGGCAATGGGAAGAGAGGGAATGTGAGCACATTCAACCAGACAGCAGCCCAGCGGTAAGGGCTCTCACCTGTAGGTCTTGAGTCCAGCCTCAGATCAGATATAACAAAAGCTGCAATTCGAGTGCCAGGAAGAGTGCCAGTGTCAGTCTGTATGTACAGCTCTAGCCTTTTATCAAACATTTGTTCTGATTTTAAAAGAAAACTTTTTCCAAAACCATGCAGTTTCTCAGGAAGTAGGATTTGCATGCTGTGGCCAGTTCTGCGCTTGTTCCTCCACTGCTGTCACATGCTGTCTGCTAGAATCAGAAGTATCTTTTCCACTCTGGTGGCAGGGAGCTTTGTACATCAGTGCTGTCTCCTCCATTGCCCTATTTGCTCTTCCTCTCAGATCATCAGATAAGTTTCCTCCTCATTGCTTTTGGGTATGGTGGTACCATATCAAAATAAGTTATTGGTGCCTTTGATACAAAGGCAGTGCAGCAATAACGGACAAATGTCAAGTGCAGCATCTCTCACAGTCTGGGCAAATGTGTTGCACAGCTCTTTGGTAAGTCCAAACGTACTAGGACTGGGAAATCTGGATTTCTCTTCCAAGCTTTGAGGCGAGTTCATTTGTGTCACTACCTAGCTCTGGGTGCTGGCCCACCAAATTTTCTGTTTCCCGTCTCAGAGTCTGGTTCCTTCCCCAGGTGGTGAGAGAAGGAATATCGTCGGCCTGGTGACATATGCTGGGTGTGGCAGGAAGAAACCAAATATCTTGGGAGAAAGAATTCATGTGAAATTAAAGAGATGTCATTGTACCATGGTGGGCTACTTTTCTGATATCTTTGAGTATATATTTCCTCATAGTACTTTTGTGCTACATTTTATATAACTGAAGGACGCAACAAGAGAGATGTATCCCCTTTTCCATCTTAAACTGGAAGTTTTTTGCTAACTTGAGCTGAAATCTGATATATTCAGCAGCAGAAAAAACAGTTTGGAGTGCAAAACTGAGAAGTGTTGTGTTGGTAATCATGCAACAGCATGGATCAAGCTGGCTTTATAGTGACACCTTGAAACAGTATTGGTGGGCATGCAGTTAATGATTTATAGTCACCAAGTGCAATTTTTTTTTTAATGTTATCAAATAATACAATAAAAAACTGTAAAGGGAAAGATTGCAGTCAAAGGTATCCTTGACACATTTCTGCACATTTCTTTTCTTGATAAAATACTTTTTGTTAGCCAGGAGACTTCTCCCTCACTCCAGAAATGTAATAATCAGGTTTAACATAAAGTGACAGGCAAAGTGTCACAAGGCAAAAACAGGCTCAGCAGTACAAGAAAAACCATGAGAAATGTATGTTCTTGAGCGAGAAATCTTATGCATATTTACATTCTATGGATGACTTGTCAGAGCATTGCAGGCCTGGGGAGTGCAGAGGGGGCGTTTAAAACAGGATTGAGAGAGATTATGTTTGGGTATGGTGGTTTAATATGACAAGGTTAGAAATTTAAATCCAGGTTAAGTTCCACAAATTATATTTGCCACATTGAGCCCAAATGAGAGTGAGAATAGAATATGTATGGAAGGAGGTGATAGATGTGGGGTAAATTGCTTGCTAAGGACTCTGAGACATGGTTCCTGCCTGCTTGGGTTGCAGTGGCTAAGGAGATTGGTGTGCCTGCCTTTTCAGACATCCTCTTGCCAAAGGGTACTGCACTGCACAGCCCTGCCTGCTAATTTAAACTACTGTCCACTTGGGTAGAAGTTACTGGTGAGACCTTCTGACCCTTCAAAGTGCTAAGTTTGAGTGAGGGCTTGCAGACAGTGGGAGGTTTTGACCCACCTCAACTACTGCCATTGAAACCCTCAGGAAATGTAAGTAAAAGCCTAACACCCTCAGGCTGCCAAGGAAAAAAAAAAAAGCTACCCCTTTTCTAATCAAAAAGATAAATAGAATTCTATAATTTTCCTCATGCTTTGAGTAATCATCACTGGCACATTGGAGGTCTACACAATTCTGAACTGTCTATTTTATTCTGCATGGGTAAACTTGAGAAATTCCAACCCAGATTACTTACTCACAGACTCTCCTGCACTGTAGAATCACCAGAAGTGAATTTGAATGACAAACTATTTCTGTTGTTCTTGGGAAAACCAGCATGTTACACAGCCTTCACTTCTTTCCAAATCACCTGATATAGTTTAATGTGCTGAAAAATTATTTTCAGTGGTGAAGATAGTACCTTGTCATTATCAGCACAATGACTAATCCTTTAGTCATTCATTCTTCTACAAAGTCTTCAAACCTGTAACCATTTCCCACTATGTCATTCTTACTAAGACAGATGTGATTGAGAGATAAGCCTTAGGGAAGAAGGTAAACTTGCAGAACTATCTTAAATGCACAGAGTAACCTATAGACTTTGCCTCTCACTCATAGTTTTTCTGATTTATAATAACAGATCTTATGCATTAGATCCCATGTCCTTAAGACGTGAGGAATGAAAGAAATGAAAATGTCATTTGTTTCTGTCGTGGGTTAGGGCTGGGCCGGCCT
>NW_009716754.1:26280-26743 GCF_000703405.1 Apaloderma vittatum | reverse complement strand
GTGGAGCCTCCTTCTTTGGAGACATTCAAAAACCTTCCTGGATGCATTCCTGTGCATTCTACTGTAGGTGATCCTGCTCTGGCAGGGGGGGCTGGACTAGATGATCTTTTGATGTCCCTTCCAACCCCTGACATTCTGTGATTTTGTGATCTGATAAGGCAAAGCAAACAGATTCCTCAAACAGCCTTGACCCAAATTTGCCTGAGATCAGGAGTCCTGCCAAGGCAGGATGGCCTTGTCTTCTAGCATGTCTCTCAAGGAGATAGGGCAATCACACATGCTAATGAGGATTATCAAAAACAATGAAGTGTCTTGATCCACTACCTGACATACTGCACATCCGCATGTAGAAAAGAAGTAAGGCACAGAACTATGTAGACAGAGCAAAGACAAGAAGAAGTGCAGGAGGAGAAGTAAAGATGATAGCATCCTTGAACTCTCGTTGGTGGGACCAACAGAGGAA
>NW_009716754.1:13547-26261 GCF_000703405.1 Apaloderma vittatum | reverse complement strand
TTCCCTCCCCATCCCTTTATTTTTCTTTCCCCTTTCTCACTAAGTAATGCTTGCTTAGCTTATACTTAGTTTCTTTCTTGTAATGATTAGGTATAATACTGCCTGTTAGAAGTTGTTGTATGTCCTTTTTACTCATTACCATTAATTAATATTATTATCATTAATTAATTATTGCTGTAGTTGATTATATACCTAGTTTTTTCCCAGTTATCATTGTCACAGTATATTGCCCACCCTAATGTGTCTTGTAACTAAAACTAATTATCATGAGTCCAATTTATATATTGTGAGAAATTAATAAACGTTTGTGTATGGACCCTGAGACTTGTCTCACTATTGTCCACTCCATTGGGGAATTACGAATCTTAAGTCGCTTGTCCCCCTCTCCTGGGAGGAACTTGAGAGCACTTCCCTTCTCTGCAAGTTGACATGTCCAATCTATAACAAAATTACTTCCAGAACTATCAGCTTAAGGCTTTTCTTTCACTAAATCTATGGGAAATCACTTTTGAGGGTTGACAGCCTTTCTGTAGACATTAGAGCATATAACTTGAAATGTGCCCTGTTAGTCATAGAATCATGGAATAGTTTAGTTTGAAACAGATCTTTAAGGTCATGGAGCCCAACTATTAACCTAGTAATGCCAGCTCCACCACTAAACCATGTTACTAAGCACCACATCTACTCATCTTTTGAAAACCTCCAGGTATGGTGACTCAGCCACTTCCCTGGGCAGGCTCTTCCACTCTGACAATCCTTTTGCTGAAGTCACTGTACATATTCCATAAGTTGTTAGGAAATGCATTTGTATCTAACATAAGATATCGCAACATCAAAGTGTAAATACCTCAAATGTGGTACATCAAGGAGTGGTTACGCTAGAGCTGAAACCTCATGCAGAGAATACAATGGAAATACAGATCCTGGACGAGGAGATGTAATGTGACTACTTCTATGTGATGAAATAACTTTTTCACCCAGGAAAGCTGTTAACTGTGCTTCACAGAAAGAACCATGGACTTCTAAAGAAGCAGCTCTTCACTCTCTGTGTAGGCCAAATTCTGCCTATGGCTATTTGGACATTGACCATTGTCAAACTCAAAAGTGGAACAAGACTGACATTCAAAATCAGTCCCTGTGCCTTTTCTCAGAAAATACAGAAAGGGAACAGAGGGGGTGGAGAGGAAAGGGAAGAAAGTTATTTAAGTCATCCCTGGTACAGTACATCTTAGAATCTGAATAACAAACAACAGATATATTTATTCAGCGTAGGACTCTTCTAACTTTGGAACTGTTTAATTTATCTATCTTGTATCAGAATGAATCATTCTCAGGAAGTGTTTATGAAGGGACTGTAGCCCAGCTAGCCCTAAGTTAGCTAGTAAACTTACAGATGCCTATGCTAAAATGAAAGGATTTCCTAGCCTTTATCTCTACTGTTTCCTTCAATAGCTTTAAAAGTAGTTCCAGTTCCTCAGAGCTGATAAAAATTCTTTCATGGGCTAGGCACCCTGGAAGCCACCATTTTATGTGTATAAAAAAAATGCAGAAAATGGGAGAGCCTTAAATCCTTCAGAGAACTCACTATTCAGAAAAAGCGTTTGTTTATTTGTGGTGAAAGAATCCCACCTTCTTTGGCTGGATACTTCCTGCCCTTTTATAATACCTCTATGTTTACTTAAATACTACCATGCCTGTGTAGCAATTCAAGATGGTCAGCAAAAAAATAGTAAAAAATTACCTTTGTGCTGTGCTGTAGCATACCTCTGAAATGTCAGTAGAAGAAGTCAATTCAAGGCACATTTTCTACAAATGATCACAATACTATTTTTTAAATCTCTTGTAGAATGATAATGTCTATTGAGGATAGGCAGCAGCATTAGGCAGAGCCTGAGGGTGCAGACTGGGAAGGGTGGAAAAGAGAGGCTCACCCCACGGCAGATCATCTGAAAAGTACAGTGGTTATGCTTTTAGCTCTGTCCAGGATTAATCCAAAAGTCAGAACTGATACACTCGTACACAAATGCATTCAGTTAAGCCACTATACTACTGCTTGTTAAGTCTAACTAGCATTTAGAAACTAAATTCAATGGAAAAATACTTACTCAGTAGTTAAATTCATAAATAGAACATGGATTAATAATCAATAAAAATGATGTTTCAGAAGAAACCAGTTAAAACTTTTTTATAGATTGGCAGTTCTACATCTTTTGGAAAGGGTCAAATATGGTCACATATGCAAGTGAACTGACTGGAGTATCAGCTTCCTTCCCACTCATATAATCCCTTATAATATATAAAAATCCTCTCCAAATCCTCTCCAGCGTGTACAGTCAGTCCCTTTTCTTAACCATATAAGAATGAGGGGGTCACGCAACACAAGTCTTATAGGCAGTCAGGAACAATCCACATGAGCTGGAAATGCACACAAACTCTTTTTAGCATCAGGCTGGGAACCTCAGTTCTACCCTAAATCAGCAAAACCAGCAGATTAGTCATGCTGCTTTAATGCAAATAATTGCAGTCCTTGCTTACATTTGCTATGGCAATGCCCATCTTTTGTGAGATAATGCCTTTAAACACAACCCAGCACAAGCTTTACTGAGCTTTAAGCTGACTCCCTCAATCCCAGCAGTGCTAATCCATGATTAACTCCTAGATCTGTTCACAGGTCTGTTCTTTAAACCTCAGCAAATGTAATTCCCTTTGACAACTCCTTAATAACTTGTTCTAATGTTCCACTTCCTTTGCAGTTTTACACATTGGTCTGCTCTCATTCCTCGCTGGCCCAGGGATACACCAGGAAATTAGTACCAAACACAAAAAAAGGAATATAGTCCCTGTGCTACTGTCAGCCAGAAAGTGGCTCAAGTGTTTTGAGATCTCCAGTTTATAATCAACCAGAATGAGGATATAAAATGAGAGTGTGTGGTACTGTACCTTCGTCAGGGTGATGGAGAGACTATAAAATTTTAGGACATAAAATGTGGGTTTATGGTGTATTTAAAGTGGTTCTATTGCTAAGAGTTTTTAATCCACTATCAGAGTATCTACACCATCGTAGTAACAACTAATTGCAGTAACTGTCAATAAAATTCAGTGGCAAAGACCTATTTCTGGAATGCACAGATCTGAGATAACATGTACACATACAAAACATCTACAATCTTAATATGCATGACAGAGCTGGGGAGCAAAACAGGAACAGATGATGAGACTGAACTGAAACTAGATCTACTTGATCATCCTGGTTCTTAGTGGGGTTGACAGGTTTGAAAACATTCACAAATGTTTTAATGACATTGTAATGTCAAAAAAAGACATTGTTGTGAGTTTTCAGGTTTAAAATAATAAATTATTTTATGAGAAAGAGTATTTTGTTTAAATGGACTCTCATAAATATATCAGATATATTTGGGGAAAAACCCCACATTTACCATTATATAGAGAAAAAAATATGGAAATATTGCACCAGTTTTCACATGAAGTAGGCATGTAGGAACTGAGGAATATCACTGTTAGGGACAGACAGAGCAAATACAGATATATTTCAACATTTCTCTGATATAGCATAATAAATTGAAATGTTCGTTGGCTCCCTCACTATACATAAATGTCAGCTATTTTTTCCTCTTAAATTTACCCTATTTTAAAGTTATTTATGCATGAAGATCACATTTGAATAGAAGAGAGGTCTTTATAGATAAATAGAGGGGAAAAAAATAGCTTTGGTTCCTATCGCAACGAGTAGTGGGAAAATTTTAAAGTTATTTATGCATGAAGATCACATTTGAATAGAAGAGAGGTCTTTATAGATAAATAGAGGGGGAAAAATAGCTTTGGTTCCTATCGCAACGAGCAGTGGGAAAAAATAGAGCAATACAAAAAACAAGGAGACATAAAGATCAGGGAACTAATAGAAGTAGAAAGTGAAGCAGGGGGGCAAGAGAATAAATAAGTCCCAAGAGGAAGGGAGTTCACACAAATCAATATGGAAAGTTTCAGCTCAGGTCTCATTACACAGGGTGGTTGACTGAGGAATTGAATTAAAGTTTTTAAAGGTGACTAGGGATACAAAAAAAAGAAATTGCTGTGGTGTCAGGAGCCTTCATTTTCAACTATTCTGATGAACACAATCTTCAGCAATCGTAGATTTTGCTGTAGTAAATTCAGTGTGTGCCAGGAACAAAGCAACTGGGAGTAACAAAAGAAATTCAGGTGTGGTTTTCACTTTAAGTGCCTCTATCTTGTCAAAAAAAAATGCAGATAGAGGAGTACCAAACCTCACTTCCTTCTGTCAAAATATTTCTTCTTCATAGTATTGTATTTATAATCTATCTGTATAAAATACAATAAAGTTGCACCCAGTTATCACAGAATCACGGAATGTTAGGAGTCGGAAGGGACCTCAAAAGATCATCTAGTCCAGCCTCCATGCCAGAGCAGGATCACCTACAGTAGGTCACACAGCAATGCGTCCAGGTGGGTTTTGAGTGTCTCCAGAGAAGGAGACTCCACAACCTCCTTGGGCAGCCTGTTCCAGAACTCTGTCACTCTAACAGTGAAAAAGTTTTTCCTAATATTTTTGTGGACCTTTAGCAAGGAGAAAACAAGGGTAGAAAAATATTTAAAAAGGATGTGTCATACACTGGAAAAAAGGGTTGAACATAAAAAGACAAAAGTAAAGGTCATTATTAATATGGGAGAAAATTAAAACCATATGTGAGTTCAATTAAAAAAATGACTTATCAAATGATAAGTGGGATCATATGTTGAATAAGGATACTAAACTCTCCTACTTGCCTTAAAAATAGATCTCCATTTCCACCACTTGTTAGTCTTGGCATAACTGCTGAATTTTGTTCCCATTGCATATTTAAACCTGACAACATGAACGTTATTTTTTCTTCCTGGAAAATTCCATCTAATTATTGACGTAATGACCCTCTTTACCTGAGCATGGGTTGCTCTGGGAATCAGAAGTTGGCAGAACAGTCCGCATGTCGTTCCAATAACCACTGTCATTTCTTTTTCTAATGCAGAAGGCCACCAAAGGCCAAATGTGATCTTGGAGTGTAGACAAATGTTAAGGACTTGAAACATGACTAAAATCCTTTATCCGGGCTAATTCCTCCATGATTCAATAGTAATTTAATAAGAAAAAAAATCCTCCAGATATTAATGTGTTATAGATGTCTCTGCATGTTCTCCAATGTGCTGGGTTTGCAAAACAAGGTTTTGGTAGTGAGGGGCTACAGAGGTGGCTTCTGTGAGAGGCTGCTAGAAACTTTCCCCATGTCTCAGAGAGCCAATGCCAGATGGCTCCAAGATGGATCCATTGCTATCCAAGGCCATCAGTGATGGTGGTACTGTTCCTGTGTTAACATAATTAAGAAGGGTGGAAAAAAGTTACTGCACACTTGCAGGCAGAGAGAGGAGTGACGATATGTGAGAGAAACAGCTCTGAGGACAGCCAGGTCAGTGAAGAAGGAGCAGGAGGATGTGCTCCAGGTGTCAGAGGAGTGATTCCCCTGAGCCATGGTGAAGCAAGCTGTCCCCCTGCACACATGGAGGCAAGTGGTGAAGCAGTTGTCCATCTGTTGCCCAAGAAGGACTCCACATCAGAGCAGGAGGATGCACCTAAAGGAAGCTGTGATGCCTGTGCTGGAGCAAGTCTGACACACAACCTGCAGACCTGTGGATAGAGGGGCTCACATGGGAGCAGCTTTTTGACCCCGTGAGTGACCCACTCTGGAGCAGTTCATGAAGAACTGTGGCCCATTGGAAAGACTCATGTGACAAAGATCACGGGGGCCTGTCTCCTGTGGGAGAGACACCACACTGGAGCAGGGGAAGAATGTAAGTCATCCTCCCCCTGAGGAGGAAGGAGGGGCAGAGACAACATGTGATGAACTGACCTCAAGCCCCATTTCTCCTCAAGCTAAGGAGGTGAAGAAGACGGAAATGAAGTTGAGCCCAGGAAGAAGGGATAAGTAGGGGGAAGGCATTTTAAGATTTCTTCTTTTCTCATTACCCTACTCTGACTTAACTGGCAATAAATTAAATTAATTTCCCCAAGTTGAGTCTGTTTTCCTCATTATGGTAATTAGTGATTCCCCTGCCCTTATCTCAGTTCATGAGCTTTTCATCATATTTTCTCTCTCCTGCCCAGCTGAAGAGGGGCTTTACTGAGCATCTGGCATCCAGTCAAGGTCAACTCACCACAGTACTAACAAACCTGCACATTACTCTGCAAAAACCTTTGCAAACCATTTATAACTTCTGGAGTACTGCCTGCTAATCTGGTCCAGTGAGTCCAGCTTTGAAGGGTATCTGGCATCCAACCAGGGTCAACTCCCCACACTCGTTTTTACTAGCCCAAAGCTGAGCCTTAATAGAAATCTGGTAGTATTTTTGGTATACTTTTGATACAATTATGCATATTATGTAAACATTTATTAATTATGTTATTAAAATTAAATACTATTTCATATTAATCTAATTATTCCTACTGAAGTCAGTGGAAAAGCTATTGAAGTCAAAGTAAGAAGTGTTAGGACAATTCCCAATATTAGAGAAATATACTTTGTGTTTTATAGGAAAAGAGATCATATGTTTGTTTAACATCTCTTCTTATAACCCTTTGCAGCAGAGTAGACACAAAAGTCATTATCAACTCTATGCGACTGTTACATTCACATCTAATTAAAGAGTACACAAACAGGTATGGTAAAATGTCAGATGTTCTGCACCTATTTTGTCCCAATCTCTTGCAATTATGCTACCACTTATGAAAAAACATGAGGCAGAATACAAGATGCTGGAGGTTAACATCAGATACATTGTTCAAGCAGTGATTATGTTAATTTTCTTTTCTCTGCTTTGTAAGAGTTGAATTGTTGCTGCTGCCAGAACTCTGGAAACCAAGGTAGGACTTCTCTTGTCTCTGAAAGGGTTTTGTTCATATTGGAATGAGTGTTAGGAGGTAGAATTTTTTTCCAAAATATTGCAACAAATCACATCACGAAAGTCAGAGCTGTGATTGCATGAACAGTCTTCATTATGTCAAATCCTGATTTTTTGCAATTAGCAATGTAAACTCAGAATACATTTTAGCAACAACAAGAAGGAACGTCACGGGTTTGATTTTTATCAGTTATAGGCAGCTTTCATATTAACTTTAATTATCAACAGTCTTCCTCATGTCTCCACAGGATATCCATCTTACCTATAGTTTGTCTTCCACAAATACTCTTAGTCACTTCTCTAACATTCCTGTCATTCCTGTCTTCTGTCCTGTTTTACACATTACTATCCAAATGATACACCTAAGTGTTCCTGTATTTTTTGACCTTTATACTGAGTTTTAGCAAGCTAGAACTCTCTTTCCTTTCATGTTCTCCAATAATTTTCTGCTTCTTACTGGACTAATTTATTCATTTATTTATTTAGTACTGATGACACTTAGAGCACTGCCTTGTTTGTATAGATAACAGGTTTCTCAAGCAGATTTAAAGCAGGAAAGTATAAAAGGAAAGAAAACAGGTTTTTAGTGAAGATCAGTAACAAGGATAAGCATGATTTAAAAAGTAGGCACCCCATGAGGAGAGAGACAGAGATAAAAGCAATTCTTAGAAGAGAGCAGGATGAGGATCAGAGAAGATTTATTTGAGAGCAAGTCCATTCCTTTCATAGTCATATCATCATTGGTGATTTCCACTATTATAAGGTGATTTCCACATTAATAAGGACGATAACTTAAACTGAAAAAGTGGTAGTACTTGGGTGTTGGTTTTCTTTGTTTGTTCGTCTGGTACACAACTTCACATCCTTCTGTCCTCCCAGGATGCACTCAAACTTACTGAAATTGTGTGAGTCTATCTTAGTGCAATTTGAAATAAAGATCCCTCAATTTTGTGTCGCTGATTACCTCAGACAATAATAGCACATGGTACTGCAACGTGCAACTGCAATTCATTGTCATTACAAATGAAGCCTAAAAACACTGCTTTTAGTTTTCTTAAATGTCCTGAATATCTCAGCCGACATTTTCTGAACTAGCCCTGGCAGGTACAACTGACAGAACTGTACCACAGTCTATCAACTGAGACTAAAAGGCAGAAGGACTGCTTTGCTGGAACAATTTTTCCAATGACATATCAATAGTTTATCTCATTCTTCAAAAAAAATCATGAATGCTATTGTGACATGTCCCAGCTTGGAAAATTCCAAAATGGTTGATTCAAGCCAGCAGAGAGCTCTATGGAGTAAGGATGAAGATCAGGCTGAATGATAGCAACTCCCCTCTCCCACTGTTCCCTTGTTATGTTTGTCAAGGATCCTCTCAATGTACTCCTTTATCCTCACCTCTTTCCCCCTTTTTAAGTATGGCAAAGTCAACATCTCTACTTTCCCTCTCCCCATAACACATTCAGAAAATGAAGATGGAAACAAAGAGGATTATCTTCTCTGCCTTCTGTACTCTGAGCTAGGATTTCTAGGCACCTCTGTCAAGTGACTCTATGCCTCCATTTCTGTCTTACAAGAAACACTGCCCGGTTTTTACAGAGGGTATGTATAGGAACAGCCATAACTTCAAAACACTCTAAAGCAATTGGAGCTGAATGGGTATGACCTGAAGATAATAAGAAATATATGCTTATAATTTTGTAGAGTTACCTTCTCTTACAATATTCATTCATTAGTTTATCTGTTGTAATATGGTTCTACATTTTGTGGTATCCGCTGGCATACTAAAGTGATACTTGGAACCTGTGAAGATATTTCTAACAGGCATTCCTAGCTTCTTTCCAGTTAGGTTCAATTGGAGAAGCACAGAAGAACAAAGCCAGTACCATCCTACCAAAGAAGCTATTTCTTCTTGTATCATAGAATCATAGAATGGCCTAGGCTGGAAGGGACCTTAGAGATCATTTAACCCAACCTCCCTGTCATGAGCAGGGACGTCACCTCTCGACTAGATCAGGCAACACATGGGGACCGAACGGAAACTAATAGTTTTATTTATTTTTTAAAATTTTGGTCTTATCTACCTCATTTCTCCAATTTCTTAATTTAGTTTCATTAATTAGTTGGAGGGAATTTTTATATCATACATTGTGAAGTGGCAACAAACTTCAGCCAATTGAACTTGTCTGTTGTAAACCGAAGGACTGCTGAAAATTACCACCTCTGCCGGCGATTCAGCAAAGGCACTACTGAATCCTGCAGTGTTCGTCTTCTTCTTCCCGTCTTGCCCAACGGCTGTTTGATTTACTGACAGAATTTCAGTTGTCTCTGCCTTTCTTTACACTTCCCTTTCTTATCAAACTATCAGCTAACAACTTCAGTTTCTCCTTTCTTGTGGACAAATAGTTGTACTCCAGTAGACTGGACTAGAGATTTGTTCTGAATGGCAGCTCTGCAATCCCAAGTGGCTGCTATAAAGCTCAAGAATCGTTAAGCAGAAAAACATCTTGAGCCAAACCCTGACAGAGAACCCTTATTTAAACCGGGGTGACCCACTCCTTCACCGCCTTCTCCTCTAAGACCGTCTCCGAGAACCGCCCGACTCACCGCACACCACGAGGTGGCAGCGCAGAACCGCGCTCCGGGCTGCGGCTGCTCGGCTTGGCAGCCCCCGCAAGCAGCTTTAGCCTTGGTAGGGAAGACAAAGAAGCACCCAAGCCCTCAATCCCCTACCTGCTCTTCAGCAGAAAGTCTCCTCCTCCTTTCTCTTTCGCTACAAAAGAGAAACTGTAACACAAGATTTTCAGGGGGGTATGTCGGAGACGTAGCAGAGCTACAGAACCAGTAGATTAAATCCTAGTTTTTAATTGAAGTTTCATGAGCTCACTTTAAAGTAATTTACACGTCTTTACATCACTAAAATTAGCAGACAGTGGATTAGAAGGTATCGGTTTCCAGAAAAACAATCCTGCTACCTAAACTTCTTCAATTTCTTCCAGTAAAATCCCTCTCTACTCCTACTGGACTGAATCTGTTTAAAACACCACCTAATACTCCACACCTGCATGCTTTCCTCCAACAGAGCAGACACAGCTGTTTTTTCTCGGGTTTAAAGTACCCATCTCCTTTGTTATGATGTGGTAGCCTTGGTGGTAAATATTCTTCAATCTCACAAGGTTGCTGCAAAGTAAGACTAGGATGGCAAAATAATTGTTTGATGGAGAATAGATGGATTGTCTAAAGCTGTCTGTGGTCAGCTTCCAATCTTCCCTCTCGGGAAGGACTCTGTGGGAGTCCCTCTAAAGGACAGAATTTCTTCATTACAGCATCGCCTAAAAGGGGATTTCCTGCTGCAAGTTTTTGCTGCAGAAGATCGTCATTCCAAAACTCTTGATTTCTTTTATCTGACCTATCGCGGTCTGTCACCAACATATCCCCAGTGACCTGATCTTAGTGCAAGACATATTTATTATGGATTTTTTATTTACAGATCTTTTATAAAACATAATTTTTGCTAAATTACTTCTAAAGAAGAATCAAGTTTAGGTGTTGTACAAACAAAGGACAGGAACAGTTAGTTATGAAGACAGAATCATTTAGCATTTTTTAATATATCTCCAAGTGATTTCACAATCTGAACTTCCACAATCATTCTTTTAAGAAAGAAGAATATGCTTTTTGGTGAAATAAGCCCTTTTCTGATGAGATGCATTACCCAGAAAAGGACTTAGTTGCATTTAAGTTGAAGAAGATTCCAGTACAAGTACAGGAGAAGTTCACAAAACATGCAACTGGACTATTTGCCTTTCTTGTATGAAAGAGGATGATTAGAGGTCAGAAACCTTAAGAAATTTAGTGCAGAAGGACACATGCACCAGATTTAGATAACCAGCTGCTTCATTCAAGTGGAGCAGTAATGGCATACCTGATCCAAGGTGTGAATTGATTAAGCAATCAGTTGCAAATCTGACTCTTGTGCAGTCAATAGTACCACAAGGGTTTTCAAGCATTCTGCAATTTATTTAGCTGGATGGTCATTTTATCATTATGGATCAGAAATGACAGATTGCAAGTGACTAATTTACAGGGTGACATCCCTGTGTGGAATACAAGGAAGCTGTTCACAGAAGGGGAAATATATGACTAATTATCTCCCCTATCTGCATTTTGCTGAATGTAAAGGATAATTTGCCTAGCCTCATTTTGTTAGGGGCTAATTGTGACCTGAATGATGTCATCCAAGTGAGTAAATGGCCCAACAGTTGTACAGAATTTGGGCAAAGCTACAGATTTTCCGTACATTACTTTTGTAAACTGGGGCCATGAAATGCTGAGTTACTGAGTAATGATGGAAGTAGTAAATGTATGCTCATATTTTTTGTTTAACACTTCTGTTTCTAGTGTTCTTTTGGTTTCTGACCTTGAATTTAGACCTTTCCAAAATGGATATTTTTCCCATACTGAGAGATTTCTCCTCCCCTCAGAAGGAACATAGGAAAACCCAAACTGTTTAGCCCTGCTTTTAAAAAGAATTAAGTCTCATTTTATCAATATGCTCCAATAGTCCAAGCTTTCCAACTGATAGAGAAACGTAAGTGGGTAAAGATATATTTTTGTTATCCTTTGAGAAAAATAGTAAAAACACGGTGGGATCACGCTTCCACAGCAGTTTCAGTTTGAGGACACTGAAAGAAACATAGATATATTCCTTTAGCAGCAAGTGGAAATAAAAATGTTTTCTCTGTAAAGGACACACTTGACTTTGGTGGCCAAATGTCCTGCTTGCTCTTCTTTTTACTGTGCCACTTGTCAAGGGAATTGAAACTATGGATACCATTGTTTGCTGGTATATCATTGCCTAATTAGAAATTAAATGTGAAAAGCAACTGTAGGTGACAATACGTCTGAGCAGAAAGGTTGCAGGAGGGAACAGGGATGAACAGACACAAATAAGAATGGCAAACATGACTGGGTTGGAGTCAAGCAGAAGAGCAGGAAACTGAACAAAGAAGAACAAAACTGTCCATACTGAACTGTCTACAATTCACTACAAGACACATTTTTTTGTGGACCTTGGTAATCTGAACATTCTTATCTTTCCATTGTCATGAAATAGCTGCAACACTGAAAGTGAGAAGAAAGATTTTCTCTTCTAGGGGGAAGAACTACCTACTAATGACAACAGTTAATCTGTTTACCCAGGTGAGTAGTTTGGTTACTGAACTTTATTTTACTCAAGTGACACCATTCCAGCCTGTCAGAATAACTTCAGCTAAGCTGTTCTTTAACAAAAAATACAATTCTGTCAAAATCAAAATACTTCAAAATTCGACCACTTTGGTCTATGCTTCATTCCTAAGGAAAAAGAGATCACCAATGACATAGCATATGATTACTCAATTTAAAACCAAATTCTAACTTGAATTAGAAAAGCTTTTTTCTTTAATTAAAAGTAGGAACATTTCAGTCTTGCAGAATTGAAATGTCATGCACATCTGCAACAAATTTATTAGACATCTATTTCAGGAATAATATTTTGTATTTTGTTTGAAGCTGAAATTAAAATAAGTTTCAACACTGTGGTGAGAAAAAATTTTTTTTTTTTCCCTAGCTCTGTGATGTGTATTATTTGATGTGTGGGGTGGTGTGTTTTCTCAGAGGATCATCACCTAATTTGATATATAGAATATGCTAGAAAATAACACATAGTCTTTTCTCTCTGTTTTATGTTTATGCCTTTTTCAG
>NW_009716754.1:12313-13516 GCF_000703405.1 Apaloderma vittatum | reverse complement strand
ATGATCTTCAGATGTGGTAACAAAGGCGTACACAGGGATCAGGCGAAATTACAGCTCTGTCTTCCTGTGAGAGCAGGGAAGAGAGGCCTCGGTGATTCAACTTTCTCCACCCTCACTTCTGCATCAGCAGATGGGATATGTCTTCCCAAAATTGCTTTTAGAAGACATAGCTACTGAATTTCTAGCAGCTCCCAGAGAAAGGGTGCTTCTGTTCCAGGTATACACCTGTCCACAAGCCAGGCTACAGGCTCTGCCAAAATGACCCCATCACCTTCTGTTCATTGTTCCCTTTAGGTAAAAAGGTCACCTGCTGTTTTTTCAGTGTTCTCCCTGGCCTCCACAGCACGTGTTTCTTCACATGGTGGTAGCTTTCCCGGTTCTACCTTCTAAATCATATTAAAAGGTAGCTAAAAATATGTGACTGTTATTCAGGATATTGCTTTTCAACCCAAAGAATGCCAGCAGCTACCACTGAGAGACTTTTCTCAGTCTCAGGATGGACTGACAACGAGAAAAGCAATGGTCCTAGAAACTGCTAAGAGGAAGAAGGTGGGCAAACTTGTTTATCAACATACAGAAAAAATCTCAAGAGCTCTAATTTGGGGAAGATATGTTTTCACTTAGTAAGAGTAATGATTGAGTCAGGAGATAGTAATTTCCTTCATTTGTGTGCATTTATCTGTTGTTGAGCTATGCTTTCGAGCATGACTTCTTTGCCCTAGGAGGACAAGAGTAAGTATAAGCAGCACTTCTCTCTGAAAGGTAGCTAGGGGCAGGCGTTTCCAATTAATTTCTCTACCAAAACCTATGCTCTTCCATGATCCCTCTTCTTAGCACCTTGAAACTCTTGTTTGTTCTGCTCTTGCTAGGAAAGCTTACAAAACAGACAAATCAAGGAAAAAAAAATCTTTTCTGGACATTTAACCTTGATAGAAGTTTGTTTTCCAAGAGCAGTGCCTTCCTCCTCAATTATATTTATGAAAGTGTTTGGGTGAAGATAGCAAAATAAACACATTATTCCTTCTGTTACTCCATGTATTTTCTCTGTAAATACACTTTGCCTTCCCAAAGAGTTTTGGGAACTACTACCTTCTGGTGTAAGGTGAAACTCATTTCACCAAAGAAGTATGAAGGGAGGAGAGGAGAGGAGAGGAGAGGAGAGGAGAGGAGAGGAGAGGAGAGGAGAGATGCCAGGCAAATGAG
>NW_009716754.1:0-12265 GCF_000703405.1 Apaloderma vittatum | reverse complement strand
GGAGAGGAGAGGAGAGGAGAGGAGAGGAGAGGAGAGGAGAGGAGAGGAGAGGAGAGGGGAGATCCCAGGCAAATGTGGTGGAGGAACCTGCAGAATCTTTATATACATAAGGAAAAATGGCAATGTCAGTACTTAGCTAAGTAGATTATTAGATGTTCTGAATCAATCATTTTGGCTGCTATTCTAGATTTAGATTAGTGGAGTTCAGAACAAAATCAGTCCCTTGTTTTTAAGGCAGCTGGTAAATGTATGAAGAATACAACAGGCAAACACAACTAAGAAAAACCAAAACCAAAACCAAAACACTCTCACATACATCTTGCCACTGCTAGCAGAAATACAATTAGAAAAGGTCAAGATCATTACAGAGGCAAAAGGATCATAGCTCTTTTGTTATCTACGGAGCCATGCCAATTTGACTACTTTACAGTTCAACTAATTTATCAGATTGTTTGATAAAATTTCTGTGGAAAGCCAACAGAAGAACAAGGTTTTAAGAACACGAAAGGGAAGTAGACACCTAAATCTCATAAACTTCTGTGCACATGGTGTCCCTATCTTCCACTTATGTCACTGGGAATCACCATACCACTTAGATTTTCTTTTCACACTACGTTATTACTTAGCTACTCAGTTCCCCTGCAAAAAGTCTGATAGGAACTTGATTAGCATGAAGAAACAATCAGATCTCTATCCTGGTCTAGATAAGGTGAATGGCATTTCAGTTGCTTCTGTGAGATGTTTTTCCCTGTTTGAAAAATGTTATCCTTTCACTTAGAGAGAGAAGGGTGAACTGTGCCATTGTCAACAAACAAACTTCAGACTCGCATGACAAGTGTGCATCTGGGAATCATTATGCATTGATTAAATTCCAAGTAATTTCAACTTAAGAATTATTATTTTTTCCTCTTTGTTTGAATTGGCTACTAAGATTTATCACCTTGGAGAAATTAATCACAACGAGGTCAACTTCCAAAACAGACTATTTCATTAGACCTGTTGCTCTCATTAAGAATTAGTTTTACATTACAAGAGAGGACAGCAAACTATTTAATATAGCAAAACATTAGCAGATTGGAAAATACATCTGTAGAAGAAATCAAGCTATTGATATATAGAGAAAGCATTTATCAGCAGGAGTCTTGTTATACTTGTAGGATGGTAGCACACTAATGACCCATTTGAATGATGAAGACTCATTCTTTCGATTCCTGCCTACTCCTGCTCATTCTTCAGCTTCTAGAATGCTTCTCCATATCATTCATTCCTCATCTTTCATCTCCCCCCACTCCAGGTTTCACTTGTCTCCACACTCCCCATCACTCCAACATCCTTTGCTCATTTTGGGGGGAAAGAGCTTTCTCTTTGCTTCCCTCCCCCCCTCCCCTTTCCTTTTTCCTTCGAATGTTCCTGGCTCTGCACGGCTTTAACAAAAGCCTTCAGTTACTATGCTTTGTAGTGGGCGTTGGAGTTTACACTCAGCTCCACTAACTCGAGGACGAGCGCGTAGCACAAGCTCCCTACAAAGGCAACTTGCAGGTAGCCCTGAAGACCTCCGGAGGGCACTGTAAGGACACCTAAATGAGGCTTTGTCTTTCTCTGGTGAACCTCTGAGGAATCAGCAGGCGTTCTGTCAGAACCTAGACGCCACACGGGTAACTGCCAGAGCACACATGGCCCTTTGTAAAGAGAAAGATGTGTGCTGTAGGGATTTTTGTCCCGTCCTGTTAGTCTCTACCTTGTATAATTGCCTTAGTTTTGCTCATCTGACCAAGAAACAGAAGATTTGGGCTCATTAATCTCCACACAGCCTAAGAAAGATTGCAGAAAAATGCCTTAACTCCAGTTGAAGTCTATGGTCATCCTTGCTGTTTGAAGAGGGAATAACATGTAATCATGAGTCGTGAGGCAGACCAGGGATAAGTCTGCTACAAGTAATGTTTCAGATCCCACTCTTTGCAATACATACAGACATTGAGCACTAGACCATAACTGGTTCCATTTTTGTACAGTCCTAGGAATATGAATCTAAACATGAGAGCACTTGTTCATCAAATGTGAGCCCTAACTGCTAGAATCTGGACTCAGCCTGGGCTACCATCAGTCTGGTTTCCAGAACCGGGACTTCTGCGTTGCAGTCTGCACAGTTCTGGGTAAGAGTTTGTCCTTTGGGCTACCCACATCCTTCCTCGGAGCAAAGTAGTCAGACCTATGGTGTGGGTACTTAGCTCAAAGCATCCAGTCCAACCAGTGTTGCATGTACACGATAAGGCAGAGCTAGAAAACAGATGGTCTGGTATCTGGCTGAGAATTAGGTGGAACCTAGATACCAAAAATCTCCGTATAAGCAAGGTTTAGGAGAGCTTGTTCTGTCCCTTTTTACATTGACTATTTCAGAAAGTGAAAGACTACTCTTCTTATTGCATTGATGATCTTTTCCCTTTCTCCTGCCTATGTCTAATAAAAAGTATTACTTCCTTGCTACTGATTTTCCCAGCCTATATTGTCACATCTTCCTAGATACTACAACACAAGTGATAGATGACAAAACAAAAAATCTGGAAGTGGTGTATCACACAGAGATTAGCTGTAGTAAATCAAATTTTGTGTTAATAAGCTTCTGTCAAGATACCTTTTAATGTTTGATATTCAAGCTCAGTTGAGTATCAGTAGCAGTATAATCATGCTCACCACTCAAGATAAGTTAATTAGCCCCGCTTAGGTCTAATTTTAGCAAACATAGCCATGGCATATTGGTTTACCTATAATAACAAGAATAAGAATAATCAGATACTTTCTGATGGAACAAGAAAGCCATTTGAAGTAACCCAACAAATTAATCCTGAGTGTAACTCTGTTGAACTGTTACACTCAGTAAAAATACAGACTGAAATTAAGACATCTGAAGATCTACATCTGAAAGAGACGCCACTGAGACAATCCACAAGTTAATGTAATCCTATAATATCTGATCTGGAAGCATTTTATCGGAAGTTAATTTTCCATGTGATAGTGTCAGTGGCTAGTACATCATGACATAACCCCTCCTTTAACGGCACATTAGGAAAAACATTACATCAGTACATTTAAATCATTCTGAATTTTATTTTTTTTAATTTTTTTTTTAGATTGCATTAATCCATGTTTCCTGACTTGTTGGCTGAACAAAGTGAAGCCCTATAGACAGCTGGATGTCATATCTCAGTCTGTAAAGTTATAACTTTGCAAACCACATTTGATTCATGTTGTTCCTCAGCAGGCAAAACCTGTCACATATTTACATATGTAAGAAAATATATTTAAAGGAAAAACACACTGACATATAATCTGATGTCACAACAAGCAAAAGCTATGATGTCTCCTATAAAACTCTGGTAATAGTTTCTCTCTTTTCTGTTTTACTGGATGTGTAAACACGTGGGTACAGTCTTCATGTTGTATTAATCCATTTCAGATGGAATAAAGATTTTTTTGTTCTGCCCATGGTTTTTATTTTAGAAGAACAATTAGTAGGTGTTACCATTTGTATTTATACTGCAAAACTGTATAAAGCTTCAGGCACCAGTGAATTTCTTGTGCTGAGACACTCCAGAAACACGGCAGAAAACAGGTCCAAGCAGTTTACAACACACATGAATCATCTGAAGGCTACAACTTTCTGAAATGTATTTTGCTGCTAGATATTGTTACTTCTAAATCTATTATCTCACTGGTCTGCTTCACCGGTACTGAAAGCAGTGGTTTGGAAATTATACCATTTTCTCTGTGTAAGAAACATTGTAGGTTCTTATCTGTTTATAAAAAATAGCATTTTAAGATTTTGCAACATACATTTTGCATCTTTCAAACATCTTCCAACATTTTGTATCTTTTGAAATGTCTCTTAGAACATTCTAGGATCACTAGCACCCCAAAGCCGCCAGGAAAAATCACCGAGTTTTACTAAAATTGCTAACAAACAAGTCTACCTACCTTTAAAGTGAATAGGAAGTCTGACTTCATCTTCTGTGGGTGTTAAACATAATGTAAAAATCTTTCTGCAAATTCATACTACCAAAGTTAGAAGGTGACAAAAAGAATATATATAATTTTCATTGTTTTTATATAACTGTCCATTTGTTAACTCCACATTAGAAGGTAATCAATATCAGCTATAACTCGTGTCTAACTCTATATATTTTTACCATAGTGGTTCAGCTCATAAACCTCTTCAGCTGATTGAATCTTGTAACAAATATTGAACTCTTACATAGCTTGCAGTACTTTGAAACTGCAGCCATTTGCGTGTTGCTCATCATGTATCTGAAAAAAAATCAAACACGGCAATTAAGCATCACAATAACCCTGTGGAATATGCTGTTATTATGTCTATTTGTAAAAATGATTCGATTCTTTTTTCAACCAGACAGGCATAACAGCCTTATTTTTGTGGTTTGTTGTGTTCAGGAGAAGATGGTAACAGAACAACACATTTTTCAAGCAGTTAATATTATCACTCTTATAATTTCAAGTGAAAACTGAGATTTAGGATCAAATTTTTTAAAAAGTAAAGAATAAAAAGAAAAAAGAGAAAGAATAGAAGCAGATTCATTGAAAACTGAGTCTCAGTAACTCTTTTGCTTAACTGTGAAGGTGTCATAAATCCACATATATCTAAGGAAGGTAAAGTTTTGTGTCTACACTTGTTCAGACACCCCTGAGCACTGACATTATTGAGAGGTCTCATCTTGATCTAACTGAATGGGCTGCATGTAAAATACAGCATTAACCAGTATTTTATTTGAAGTGATGTTGGTTTTGGCAAAAGCTACAATCCTCCTTTAACAGAGTAGATCGCCACCAGCTTGGGTACTTTCACAGAAAAGCAGAGAGTTTTCCCACTGCCTAAGAGCATTCAAAAATCACACCTCCTAAGGAGTGAGGCTAGGAAAGAAGTCTAAGGTATGGAACCTGGATGGGAATGTCTTCCGAAGTCAAGCAGAGTCCAGGGAGAATCCGACTTTGTGATTCTTCATCTTTAGTTTAAGTCTTACTCAACTTGCTGGCATTTGGGCATTCATTTTGAGGATCCCACTTTTCTAAATCTCTTGTGGATAAATTGGTGTTTCAAACAAGGACCAACTGCCTGGATATTAAGAGTTGTAGTCCCCAACACTTTAAAATCTGAGTCTTCATCTGTTCCACGTTATGAAACAAAGTTAAACAATTACAGCTGAGAAGTTTTTATACGCCTGTGAATGTTATCTATTTGAAACTACTGTGCCACTGCATCTACTGTTAACACTACAAATAATAAGCAGAACTCCAACAAGTCAATAATAGATATTAGTTACATATGCATCATGCAAATCACCAGCTATTAGTAATATAGAGAAAAGTGAAAGTGTTAATAAGCACTGACCTTCTCTTATCCCTATTACTTAATCTAAGTTTCACATTTTTTGTACAGATGATTTCACATAAGATAAAAAGTGACGTCACTACACAACAAGCTATGCTGGTGAAATGTGATTGCTAGTACATCTAAGAAAATCTTTTCCTGAGTTGCTACAGATCTGGGAGTACCTGAAGATGTTCAATTTTACATTGAACATGACAAACCCTTTAGAATATGCAGAGCAGTATGAAACTCTGTCTTGTCTGAGTAATTTACAAATGTCTAAATGTCTCAAGGTTCAGCAAACCTGTGCAGCGGGCACGCAGCAAGGTTTTCCTTCTTGTATATTTCCAAAGACATGAAAAATGAATTCTTAATCTAAAGACAAAAATTCATAAATATTATTAAAATATCTGCTATCACAAGATTAGTGCATTGACACTGACATTTTACTCTTTACTCTGTATATCCCGGGTGTAATAGCAGCTGTGGTTGTTTCGTCATGGATTTGAAAGCAAAAATCCTAGCATGTGGCTTATCCTTTTCTATGCTCCTTTTCATATCCATAAACAATATGCCAGTTATGGCACTGTTTACATTCAAACTACAAGTAACTAAACTTTCTATTTGAAATTAGGACTTCACAGCAAGAAGAAAAGAGAAATCAACATAAATAGCACAGTTGGTTAAATAAAGGACATTATTTTTCCCTGTAAATACTTTTCCTTTTATCTTCTCCGGTGTCAGAGTAATAACTGAATAAACTCGTTAGTCATCACATCTACCACAGATGGCAAAGGGTGGCAAGATCAGGTACAGGGTCCTACTTCTCACCAGGCAGACATAAGACACAGTGCTGTTAACTGGCATGGAAACCAGCCAAAGCTATCAAAACTTTCTCTATACCCAGAGATTGTTGGCCTGCATATTTATTAAAAAATAAATAAATAAAGAGGAGTGTGGGATAAGAAACTGAAAAGAAAAATGCCTTATTGAGAGAGAAAGTTTGTGTGGCAACCTAGCCCTGATGATGTTGAGCCCGCAGGTATTCCGATGTGAAGGAGAGGATGAGAGTACAAGCAGGTGCATGTACCAGCATGTGGGTGCATGCAGAGAAGCAGGGTGGAAAAAAGTCACAGGGACCGACACATCCTCTTTTTTCACAGATTACGGAGGAACATGGGGAAGAAACCCTGTATCCTACACAAACTAACAGTGACTGAATCTGGTGCATGCACGCAAGAAGATGAAGTTTTTTAGTTGTTCTGCTACTGCCTTCTAAATCACGTTCCTATTAACAATTAACTTAAGCTGACATAAGCAAAGACTGTTGCCAAAAGAAGTATCTTGCCCTTTTCCCTGCCTCTTTCCCCAAATCCTCATGCTAAATGCTTGTTCCTGCCACAAGGGAAGACCAAACGGACTAAAATGTAATCTGACAGTAACAGAGTAGTATTAATTTCCACCTGGATCATTTTCTTGACAAACCAAGCTACAGGCCCATAGCTAATTACTACTGCAGACACAGGAAAGACAGCAGGACACATGGGCAGAAACTGGGAATATAATAGCTTGTAATCCTTTCACTAGTTTAAAGTGATCCTTGAACCACCAATAATTCTCTTTCAAAAGAGAAACAATAGCAGAAAGTGAGTGCCATGCCCCAGCTCTTTTATTCAGCCTGATTTTGCTCAGCAGGCTTTTGAGAAAATGGCATGCCTAAAGGACTTTTGCCAGGAGCATGAAAAAATATCAAGTACATTTATTCTATTAACATTTTATATGGTGATTAGTGTCTAATTACAAATCATTATGGTAATGGTGCATTCAACAAGTATATCCCAACAGCACTATATCCCCAACCTCATTATTAGTTGAGTAAGTCATCACCTGCAGGAGCTGAACCTGGAAATTCAAGTTAAACTGTGGCCTTCTATTACTACAGCTGAAAGTCAGATCTCACATCCAAAACTGTCTCAGACTCCACAGTTCCAAAATGCATGCATATGAGTTGCAAACTCCACTTTCCCCCTCCAAAAACCCATACTAAGTTCAGAGCGCTACTTTGTCCCACATACCCCTGGGAATCATTTACATCATTAATTCTTTTGATGAGCCAGCACCTGCAGACAATTAGATCTCAGCATTCCAAAACACAAGCTTACATTAATTTATCTGAAAAAAAGCTTGATAAGACCCTAGATCATATCAGAGTTTAAGGGAGATTTTTCGTTATTGTGTTACCCTGAAACAAGCCAAAAAGCTCTTGGATGGGCCTTCCCCACCCACAACTTTCTTGCAGGTGGGCTCTGCCACCAGGCTTGACCTGAAATCAGCATTCTGTGTTACAATAAACTCGATATAGTCTCTTTAAATACCATAGATAACCTTTTTCTGACCTGTCAAAAGCCTAGATGCATGCAGAAATGCTTCATAAAATCACAGAATGATTTTGGTTTGAAAGGGACCTTTAAAGATCATCTGGTTCCAACCCCCCTTCTATGGGCAAGGATACCTTCCAGTAGATGAGATTGCTCAAACACCCTCCAACCTGACCTTGAACAGGGGCTTCCATAACCTCTCTGGGCAACCTGTTCCAGTGCCAGTTCTGTGAAGTCCTTCTTTACATTTAACCTAAATCGACTTTCTTTCATTACTCCTTATCTTATCACTACACTGCCTGACAAAGGGTCCTTCCTATTTTTTTCTGTAAGCCAGGCCACTGAAAGGTCTCCCTGGGGCCTTCTCTTCTCCAGCCTGAACAACCCCAACTCTCATACTGTCTTTGTAGGGAGGTTACTCTGACACCATGATCATCTTCACAGTCCTCTGGAATCACTCCAACAGGTCTAGATCCTTCTTATGTTGGGAGTTCCAGAGATGAACACAGAACTGCAGGTGGGGTCTCACGAGAGCAGAACAAAGGGGCAGAATGACCTCCCTTAACATTCTGGCCATGCTTCTTTTGGTATAACCTAGAATACAATTGGCTTTCTGGGCTATGAGCACACACTGTTGACTCATACTCAGCTTTTCATCCACCAGCATCCCCAAGTCCACCTCTGCAGGGCCTATATTTGTGCTTGGGATTGACCTGACCCAGCTGTAGGACCTTGCACTTGGCCCTGTTGAGCTTCATGAGGTTGGCATGGCCCACCTCTGCAGTCTGTTCAGGTCTGGATGCCATCGCTTCCCTCCAGTGTCGACCGCACCACCCAGCTTTGGTGTCATTGGCAAACTTGCTGAGGGTGCATTCCATCCTACTGTCCGTGTCAATGACAAAGTTGTTAAACAGCACCGGATCCCAGTACTGACCTGTGAGGCAAATGAGTTGTCACTCATTTATAACCTTCTCCAAAGTCTCCCAGACTCTGGTGTGCTCCACCTCCCTGCTCACTGCATTTTCATATATCCCCTTCTTTCTGTCCTACTTCCTTTGACTGTGAAACAGCTTTCAAGCAGCACATCGTGCCTCAAAAAGCTCTGTCTGTACCAGACAAAGCAAACAACAATCATCTTCTCAGAGGCCCGCCATCTTTATAAAGGAATTAAATAGATAATTTTTTGATTATATAGTTATTGTCCATTCCATCCTGTAAACAGAAACTGTTTGTGCTAACCTTTCAAATTCATGCATTGTCATCACAGTATGAGAAACAAAGTGATAACCCCAGCTGGGATGAAAAAAACCTTTATCAGAACTTGAAAGTTAGTAAGAAATCTGTTTACTTTTTAAATAATATAGAGACATGCATGTTTTTTATCACAACAAATATTTACCAATAGGAAACTTATAAAGGAAACTGTCCCTTTTTAAAAGAAGAAATACAGAATCATAGTTAGTATATCACTGCCTGCAACCCAAACACTGTGATCTACGAGACTAAATACAAGATAAGTACATTAAATACTAGATAAAAATGAAATTACTTTTCCCCTAGAATGCTTCCAGTGTACTTGGTAGCTCCTCATACAGTAATGTACTGAGCTGTTATAAACTCTGAGGGCAAAGGGCAACAGCAGCAACATTAGGCTGAGGACTGGTCTGACACAAACAGCATGATCTACACACCCGTGAGAGGAAAAGCCATAGTTGCCATACTGTGTGTCTAAAAACAACAGGACCTCTATAAATTCAGCTGTATCAGTATCTAAGGCCATTCTCAAATGTCATTTGTGCTTGTCATTTTGTGCCACAGACATTTCTTACACTTACACCGACAACTTATTCCTTGTGCTCTGCCATGAGCTTCCGTTTCTGGTTACTGCAAGATTCTGAGCTAACTCAGCATGGATAATCCTTTGTATCTATGCTTATAGGTGAGCATATGTTACAAATTTTTGTGTGATTGATTCTTTAAATGGTAGCCAGTTATTAATTGTCAGGAATTGCTTAGAACTGCTGGTGTAGGGGATACAAGTAATTACCTTGTCAAATGAGACCTTTATTTAGTCTATGAAAAACAAATTTGTGCCAACATATAGATCACAATGGAAAATTTAATTAAAGTCTTACATTTTCTATGTAGTACAGCCTTTTTGTTTTTTAAACCTTAATTAAATCAAAATTTCACTTTTCATAGTGAAATACTTAATCAGTCCTACATTGTCATTCCCTTCTCTAAAAAGTAGGTTTAAATATTACTATAATGATAAAAAAATTGATTCTTGCAATTTCATTTCCATTTTATCATCTGTTTTCTAAAGAAAAGTGGTTTTCTGAGTTAATGTCAGGCAGAAACTCCTCATTAAGAATCAGTGGTCACTCCAAAGTAAAAATCAGTCTTACTAAATGCTGTGAATAATGATTCACACAAAACAGTCATATGACATATGTTCTCACTTTGGGAAACATCGAGTAGTAAAATTGTTATCCATACTTCAAATCACTCCTTTTCTAGTCTAGAATATTAAAATCACTAGATATGAATCTCTTCAGAAATACATAAGCCATTTTATAACACAGTGCTCTGTACACATCGTCTTTCATGTTTCCCAAAGAATCACTGTCCAAAGGTTACACTGGTATACTGACTCTAAATTAGAAGAATCAAGGAAGGGCCATAAGATAAGGATATATAAATTATAATACGAACAGGTTGCTTTTATATCCTTTCCAATTTAATTACAATCAGTATCATAAAAATAGATTAGATACTGCTGTTTTCTCTTCCCATTACCATCTTTGTCATAGGAATGAGAAATCCAAACTTCAATGCTTGTCAGCTTTATTCAAATGCTGCTTAGTTCTTTAACCTTTCTACAGCTCTGTCATTTTATTGGCTGGCTTTTCCACTTCTTACATGTTTTAACCAAAGTAGCTTGCAGTAATGGACTGGAATGGATAACCAATCCCACAGCAGCATATTGAAAAGGTCAAAGCAGTTCATAATTGTGTAATCAATATAATAAATTAGACAACACAAATCTTATTCTCATGAAAAAGGCTAACAAAACATGTTAACATGAATTTATGGTGATAAAGATAATTTATGTGGAGAGAACAGGCTCATCTTCTCACAGGTTTAGTATTTTATGTAATGAAGTCTTATACTTTGGCACAAAGATCACTGAAATTCACAGTTGAGTGCTATAATACTTTAGACAAATGCACACATTCCATATATTATTTTTAACATCTGTATCTCCCTTATTTAGTTTCAATGTTAATATATGAATTTAAAAGTTTGTATTCTCTTTCAGAATCACAGGATGTTAGGGATTGGAATAGACCTCTAGAGATCATCTAGTCCTACACCCCTGCCAGAGCAGGATTCCCGGGGCCAGCCACACAGGAACGCATCCAGGCGGGTTTTGAAAGTCTCCATAGAAGGAGACTCCACAACCTCCCTGGGCAGCCTGTTCAGTGCTCATAGTAAAGAAGTTTCTCCTCATGTTGAGGTGGAACTTCCGATGTTCTAAGTTAAACCCATTATTCCTTGTTCTATTGCTGGGCACCACAGAAAAGAGATTGTCCCCTTCCTCTTGACACCTACCCCTCGGATATTTATATACATTAATAAGATCCCTTCTCAGCCATCTCCTTTCAAGGCTGAACAGACCCAGTTCTCTCAGTCTCTCTTCACAGGAGAGATGTTCAAGTCCCATAATCATCCTCGTAGCTCTCTGTTGGACTCTCTCCAGCAGGTCCCTGTCTCTCTTGAATTGGGGAGCCCAAAACCGGACACAGTATTGCAGAAGAATGGATTATATTCATTAAAAAAAAAAAAAGAAAGAAAAGAAAATAAATTCACTAAATAATAGTATTTTTTTAATCTGGAAAGAGAAGTTTCTGGTTTTGTGCCTTGATACCATTGAATGCACACACAAGAAAAGACACGGCATCCGCCATGGGGATGTGTTTACCTGCAGAGCCCTGGGAAGGGAGGGTTTCACTGCCTAGACAATGTGTCCCAGGCACAGCCAGCTCCCAGACTCCCCCAGGGGCCTACAGGAGCAAAGTGCCAAGGAACAGGCAAGGTGACAACTCCTGAGGGCCTCTCTGATCTCTTGGGCAAGCTCACTTGAAGTTAGAAAGATTTTAAGAACACAAAGCAAGCACTCGTGAAATACCCAATGTGAACCTAGCTTGGCAACCAGAGCTAATCATCATGATGAAATATATCATAATATTATCACACCGAAAAAATCCTATTTTTCTCCTATCCATCAAATTATGCAATATCCACTATTTTTTGGTACTCAGTTATTCTTTGCTTAGTTTTTTCAAGCATAGCTAATACAAAGGCTGCAATACAGACAAATTTATTAATTATATCGCTGTTATGACCTTGCCCTTAGGTGTGAGTACTTCATAGATACGCTAATCCATTTATTTTTGAACTATCAATTTAAGATTAATGACCTGGATGAGGGGATCAAATGCAC
>NW_009716753.1:4271-31204 GCF_000703405.1 Apaloderma vittatum | reverse complement strand
TTTATATTTATATATTTTAATGTATTATATTTATTATTTATAATATGCATTTTTATATTTTATATATGTAATTATTTATATATTTCAATTTAAGAAAAAATAAAAAACAACCTAATACCATATTAATTATTTGCAGTTGTCTGTAGCATTGTAGGTGAGATTCAATATGTATGCTGGCTGATGATGGGTTTCCAAAGAGTTAACATATTGCAGCCAGAACCCTCTCTGCCAGTGATTGCTTTTCTGTTTAGTTCTATAAATGAAATTTATTAAAACCATTACATGCACAGTGATGCCACAATATCCAGAGCAAAGTTACTAAATCTAAAAGAGCTTTTATTTAATCAGGAGATAGCTAACAGATGTAATGACTGGAGGATGAGGCGGAACCTGTTTTTACATTCAGACTCTGACAAAACGGTTTTATCACTTCCAGTAATGTGGATTCCATATTCCTCTGAATTTATTACTTTAAAATAAAAAGTGATCATTTCTAAAAATGCCTCATTTGTTATACACCCAAACCTTTCTGCTCACGTACCCAACCGGAATCAAATTTTTTCTGGTCTTCCAAAAACCTATGCCAGTCATTTTTTATTTTTTTTTGAGCAAGCAGTTCTATCTCCTCATCCATCTTGTCTGCACAAAGAAGGGATAACCTGCAGCTGAATTACAGAAAGCCTATTCTCCCAGTGGGATCTGAGATAAGATAGACTGCATTAACCCTAAGATTCATTTCCCAGCTAGGAATTCTCCCTAACTCTTTTAAGAAGATCACAGGAAACAGGCTGGATAATGGTAAGGGATCTATTGAGTGCACTTTCATCACCAGCTTTCATGAAGAGAGAAATGGTAATAAGGTCACAGAAGCCTGAAATGCTGTGGGTGGCTAGAAGACATTTCTCTAAGTACACTGGCATTTCAGTCTTGATATACAATGCAATATAGACCATGACTATCCAGATATTCAGGATACTTTGTCCATACTAGATGGGTTTCAGATGAAAATTCTGATAACAGATACAATCCTTTCACTGAATCTCTCTTTACTGAATCTTGCTCTCTGAAAGGACTCATCAAAAAGTTATTATTATCTACATAAGATTTAATTCTACTAATCATTAACAATCACTATAGTCAAACCACAGTTATTTGTAAATTTTTAAACTTTTTTACAAGCATGAACATTCATACCTGCCACCTAGTATAGAGCCATCCTTTAAGCCACAAAAAAATAACCAAATATTTTGCACCATACAGTCAGCATCCAAAAGTTCCTGGATATTTACTATGCATTAAAGAAACCACACAAGTCTTAACTTGTAACAAAGGGATTTTTAAAAAGTACTTTTTACATCTGTGCAAGTTCTACCAAAGTTCGGAGGAAAATTAGTACATAGCAGTTTAATGTAAAATTTACATTTTAGAAAGTTGTTCTCCTCTGCCTCTCAGCCCCTAAAATATATATATCCCATAGGAGAATACAAGCCAGAAACTTTTATTCCCACTATAGCCTACAAGCCACGTGTACTTTATACTCTATTGATTTCTTCAGCCTAACGCAAGACACTCTCCCCACATTTTCATATCACAATAAGAATATCAGACTGCAAAGACATCAAACTTATCACTTCTGTTTCCCTGATCCAGCAGCTTGGTGAAATTTCAGAACAGATGGAATGCATTATTTTGAGTAAAGGTCTTCATTCTGAAAGTGAATAGAGGGTGAAATAATTTCCTCATTATTGTCTGTGTTGTAGTCATAATTAGCCACCATCTTCAGAAAGTGAAGCCACTTCTCTGACAGACATTTGAAAAACTCCAGTGTGTGGAATCATACCGGCTCATTTATTTCCCTTAAGCCTAGATGCTAAGATACACAAGGAAGCAGGGCTTTCAACAAATAGTATTACGAGATACGAGAAATATTATTTTATAATATTATTATAGTTTAAAATATAATTAGCTATTGAAAATATAATTTATGTCTAAAGAAATAACACTGTTTTGATAGAGCACAGAATTCAGAAAGGAATTAAAAACCTACTTTGCAAATACTGCTTGCACCTAGCTTTTATAACCAGTAACATGACAGGGTTGAGACACTGAGTTACAGTTATTCTGAGCCATTACTTCTCTTCTCTCCTCCAACTGGGTTGGACAAAAGGATGGGAACAAATTATTTCCTAACTCAACCAGTTGCACACTATATTCACCTGCTCACTTTCCTGTTCAAGTCTTTCAAGAGGAACACAAACCAGGTATTTGATTAGGGTTTAATAATTCACCTTGTTTGCCCGTCTATTTGAGCATACAACAAAGTAGTTTAAAAGATCTCAAATCTGAAGCTAATAGGTTTGATTCTTAAAGTCCCTACATCTGCTTTGCAACTGTCTTATCAACAAAATCGATTGCACAGCTGACTTAGTGCCCTCTAGGACAGCTTCAGAAAATTCTTCCACAGTTAACGTAGATGCAATGTTTCTCTGCTCCACTTCTGGCTGAGAACACAGGAAAGGTGCAATGTCAGGACAAATCCTCTGATTCTCAGTCACAGGCTGACCTCCATGAACTCATCGTGAATTAGAGCAACTGCTCTGAGCTGTGTGATCTGTGACAGCCGCTGCACAGAACAGGTCCAGCTCCGTCACAGTGCATATGTAGCGCAACCCTCTCCTCTTCTGCAAAGGGAGGGTACATCTGTGGGCCTGGATCAAAGCTGTGACAAATATTCTTTATATGAAGGTTGCTCTCCCACTGACAAGAAGTATTTACTGGACGCTACAGGCAGTTTACAGCAGCACAGTGTTAATAAACAAGAATTACGTAGTGAAATCCTAAAGATCCTTGCCTCAAAAAATTATATCATTTATCTTCTCTCTTAAACCATCAGACAAGGCACAGGTTTTAGCTTAATAAATACAAGAAAAAGAGGACACCAAAGTGAATGATCTAGTTTTGTCCCTATCATGATAATTTTCTGGGAATTAGCCTCGTTGCAACTTGCATATGCTTTGAAATCCAGGTGACACTTCTCTTATTTACTTCACTGCCTACTGCAACAAGTGGGAAATATATAATATCTCACACCTTAAACCAAACAGCAATCTGTTTTACATCATTCCAGTAAGATTCATTTGTCTGGTGAAAGTGAGGTTATAAAATTACAACTGTGCCTATGGCTAAATGCTATCAAAGGATTAGAGTATAAATAATGTCATACGCATGCTATTAATGGGAAGTTCTGGTTTTACTTAAAGAATATTTTTAATAAATATGCAACTTAAAAGGTCACCAGTGAGGAAAATGAGACTACCAGACTCTCTCCTCTCGTAAGAACTTTAGTTTGAAAGCAGCTCAAAATATAGGTGGAATGGATTTGGCAGGCAGACGTTGATAAAACATACCATGTTCTCACCATGCAATCTGATGCACTGTACTTGGCAGTGTCTGCCTAGCAATGGACAAGAAATAAATTAGCACAGAGGCTACGTGACCCCAATCTCACTCAACATATTTAGCTCCTTTGTATATGGGTCAAGGTTACCGGCAGAAAGGTTTGTGCTTGAAATCTGCACCCAACCAACTATGTATATTATTTATGTATACCTCTCCTGTAAAAAGTAACCACTTTCTAAATCTTCTGCATTTGCAATAATATACACTGATCATCCATTCTTTAATTACTACTTCACATTGCACTAAACAAAAAAAAAGACACCCCAAATCAACAAAGTAAAATTCCCAATTTGGTTACTTCTCATTCTGTAAAATCTCATAACATGTGACTTCTAGTTCCCATGACCGATTGCAAGAAACAACTTTAAATAAAATAGTGAACTGCCATTGAACTGTGCAGGCACTTTGAAAATGGTTAGAGGTGACTAAGCATTTTGTGTAAATATCTATGAATAGAACTTACCAGACAAACTGGAATTAGTCTCTACGTGTAGCTCTGAAATTGCCAGAGACCATATGATGTACGATTAAGTCTGGGCTACTATAGATTTGGCATACCCTAATTTCACTGAACTACTGCTCACAGAGTTATAAACATTGGCAAAGATGTTTTAAGAATCATTTTGCCATTAGCACCCTCGTATCAGCATTTGCCATGCTTCTTTTAAAGGATTAAAAAAAAATAATCACCCAAACTATTGACATTTAGCTAGTTATTGACAAGTCTGACACCTGCTCCCAGCCCTCTTTGCATAAGACATTCTTTAATAGTACTATCAGGAGGCAGGGAAGGGAAGAGAAGCTTATCTTTTTTGCTCCAGCCAATTCTTTTGTTGTGAAGATTTTGACACAGATAAGGACTTTATGAGCTCTACTGGGAATTAAACAAATTGACTCTAATAGGTTTTAATGTATAATGATTAGCTCATTTATAAAAGATTCTACCCAATCCTCAATTATTCAGATACGAGTCAAGATCAAGGGAGTACATCAAAACAAATCCTGCACCTGCAGAAGAATTCAGATGTTAATTAAATGAGAAACAGATCGATGGACTCCAAGCTCATACAGAGATGTAGGAAGAGGCTTATTAGAATTCAGGAGAGCCGGGACATCACCACTCCATGTAACGCTATTTCAAGTAGAATCAACTGCTTATAAGGCGCTTGCTGCTTCTTCCTTATCAGGCTGTATTAAATAGAATCATGGATCATGATCCATGATTCAAACCCTGTCCTAGGCGGGTGACATTTGACTCTCAAGAAAATATTAATATAAGCAGCTGAGCTATAGATTGAAAAATGCATCTTATGTAGAAAAATTGAAAGAAAATTAATCATGGATGTGGCAACTGACATGTCATTAGGTTGAGATTCACATGCTAGGTTAAGCTTAAGATTCAGCCCACAAGAAAAGGTTCAACAAGTCAGAGTTTATGGGCTTCATATTAATATTTCATTCATTCATTCCTGTAAGAGTAAAAAATTTGAAACGGAAGGATATAAATCTTGAATGGAAGAAATTTAACCAGAAAGGATATCAATAGAACAATACCGAAGCTCTGATCTCATTTGGTTCCTTGATAACTAAAAAAATTAGCCCTGAGATGCAATTTCACCATCCAGATAGTCTGCACTTCCTTTCCTTCAGCTATTTGTTTTCATTTGGAAAGGATTGAAGTTTTATTTTTTTCTAATAAGACATACTCCCTAAAACCTATTGACTTTCCATATAAAAAAAAAAAAAGAAAGGAAACAAAGTTTTCACAGATTGTGATGTTGCTGCCCAATACTCTCAAAATATCTTAACAAAAGATAAAATAAGTATTTAGAGGGTGTAAAGTTGTGTGCTGTCCTGGTTTGGGGCAGAGATAGAACCAATTTTCTTTCTAGTAGCTGATAGTGTGTTTTGGATTTAGTGTGAGAATAACATTGATAACACACTGATATTTTAGTTGTTGCTAAGTAGCCCTTTTCCTAAGTTAAAAATTTTTCAATTTCCCATGCTCTGTCAGCAAGCAGGTACACAAGAAGCTGGGAGGAAGCATGGCCAGGAGAGTTGACCCGAACTAGCCAGAGGGATATTCCAAATCATAAAGCGTCATGCTCAGCGTAGGGCGTTGGCCAGGAGGGGTGGATCACTGCTCAGGCATCGGTCAGCAGGTAGTAAGCACTTACACTGTGCATCCCTTGTCTTTTCTAATTTGTTTTTGGTTGTTTGTGTTTTGTTTTAGGGGTTTTTGTCATATGCCTTTGTATTACTACTACTACATTTTATTACTGTTATTATTATTATATTTTCTTTTAACTAGTAAACTGTTCTTATCTTGACCTACAAGTTTTACTTTTTTTCATTTCTCCTCCCTATCCAGCCCAGAGGAGTGAGTAAGCAGCTGTGTAGGGTTAAACCATAACACATGAAATCAAAGTTATGACCCTTTTCCAAGTCCCAGGTCATCTTTCTTGGGGCATCTAACTTGCTTGTGGATGCACACACACTAAAACCACTTCAGTCTAGTGGAAGCAGCAATGGGCCATATTTTTGGTAAATGGCAAAAACTGACATTATTATTAATCTCAAAGGGAATTATCACATTTCTGAACATTTAATAGCAAGATTGGGGCAGAGAAGTGATAAAAATCTTGAAGAATGAGCATCCAAGCAGCTGTACGGCTGTTTCAGGGTTACCACGTGTGAGACCACAGAGCCACACTTCACTCCCACACAAACACTGCCAAGCTATCCCCAGTTTTCATGGCAGCCCAGCTTAGTGCACAAGTGGGCATTTGTTGGCTACAAAGCACTTGACCCCAGAAGTCTTGAGACTTTCAGCAATACCAAACTGTAGAGTAAAAAAGTAAAAAGAGTAAAATAAAGTAAAATAGACTCAAGCCTCTCCCTACATTCAATTTTTCAGAAAACGTATTATTTGCAAAACACATTTCACGGTCAAGATCTATCTTGTACAAGGAAGAAAAAACTAAACAAAACAATAAAAAATACTGCATTAAAAAGTATGGATTTTTCTTCATGAGGCTGAAAGCTCCCCTGAAGATCTGAAATGTCCACCCAGAGATGCTGTGACTCAGAAGAACACAACCAAAGAAGATGTCCTTCTGCTGTACTGACACCTCGCATGAAGACTTAACCTCAAACCTTGGAGCACCTTCAAATTCCATTAAATAGCACTGTATCACTAATAATTTAAAAAATTATTTTAGGTTCATGATAAGCATAAAAGACGACCTAAGAGCATAAAATCTTAAATATAAGTTCTCAAAAAATGTATTCAAATTTCCTGCAACTGGCAAATGTCATCTCCCTTGTTGGATGGATATATAACGTTCTCTGAAAATGTGTCTGTTTTACATCACTAATTTTAACCTATTCTAAGGTTGTACAAGGAACATTGGTTGGAATAAAGAAATAAAGGATCTGCTCCTGCACATCTCTGAAACAGGACTGGCTTATCAATTAGAAAATAACTCAAACAAAATATCAATGTAAATGCAAGTTTCTCCTATAGGCAGCACAAGCTGCATCTCCCTAAGAATGGGAACATTACAACGCCTTTATGCCGTACTTCAAGTTACACAAAGGCCATTTATTGCAGTTCAGCAACAAAAGAGAGGAGCTGGGCAGAACAGAGCACTACGAGTGTAAGAGAGAAGTCAGTCTCAGGCCTCGATAACTTCCGAACCTTGTTTCATACCCAAATGAAGCTTCACAGTGAATTCCAAAATAAGGGAGAAATGAGGAAACTGGTTTTTTATAAATATTTATCTTGTGCTAAAACACAGAGGTTACTCATGGTATTTCACTCATTATAGGATAGATATATAGCTAAAACCCAGCTTAAGTTCCCTATGCAATCAGTTGAGCTTCTAAGCTTGATGAAGAACACGTGTGGATGATATGAGAAGCATGGCTCCTAGCTCAGGTAAGGTACGTCAAATCTGCTGCCCACACAGATTCACACCCTAAAGCCAGCTGATGTTCTCACCAAGCACATAGTCCTTGTGAGATTTTTCAGAACCATGGAGATCTAAAGCTAAATGGAATTTCAGGAAACTGTCTATTTTTCAAGTCATATTTCATAGCAACGAGGAGGTTTTTTAATCAGTATTTTCCACAGTTACACTTTTCAGTTGAGTAAATGTTTACTCAGATATTATTTTCAACCACGATGCTACTTAACTGTGGTACATCTCAGACATAATACTTCAGCAGTGACAGAATCAACCCTGTGCATCCTGAAGTGAAACAGAATGCTATATACATATCTGATAATCCAATTAAGCCTCAGTGAGGCACTAGACTTCCCTAAATCATGTTTTTCTCCTTCATGTTTTACAATAGAAGATCATTGTTCCTATCGAAAGCAGGCTTGTATCTCCATCAACCCAGCAGGCCTGCACAAGAAACCTAAATTGCCTCATAACCAGCTCATGACCTCAGTGCCTTTTAATTATGTGGGTTTCCCTGTAGCCTTTGGTTAACGTAGGCATGCGGAGCAGGAAAGAGGGAGCCTACAACCCATGCAGAAGAAATACAGACAGACTGTGTATTTGAACACAGAGATCCTCTATCTTGCTTCTAAAATGTGAGCCTTACATAAGTTCAACAGTGCTTATTTCTAAACTGCCGTCCTCCAGTTGCCAGCAAGAACAGCCTAATTACACCGTCCCCGCTGTGACTACAGTCCCCTGCACACACGCACAAGCACACTTGAGCATAGGTAGAGAGATCATGCAGCAGCAGCAAAGGAAGAAACACCTGAAAAGAAAATACTTGGGCAACTCGCTCCTGCTAAACACTCTGGTGCTGCAGCACAGCCAGGATTCTCTCAGTATGATGAAATCCCACCTAAGTCTTCAGAAAGGCACTTAAAGTCTTTCTGATGACTTTACTTCCTAACAGAAGGTGCTGGTATTTCTCATTCATCTTAGATTCAGACCCAACTGGCTTGTTTGAGAGGAGCACACACACGGATAGCTAAGCCCAAACAAAGCACTATATTCAAATGGCTATACTCACTAGCCACAAAGGGGTTTAGCCAAATTAGGGTTGTTTACAGCAAGTTTCACTTCTATTCTCTCATTATCTAGACATCTTAGTATATGTTTATTTTTGCTGCTAAAAAAAATTTTTTTCCCCCCCTATATTTCCAAAGTAACAGAGACACACATCAGATTAATATTTTTACTTTCCACAGCCCTCTTCTAAGAAAATTCTGCCTGTTCAGTCACTGTTCTAGTCTAGTTTCATTGATGTACCTTTCATTTCTCTGGGAATCTTAAAGCAGAAACTTAAGAACATGAGTTTTTTGCTTTCATATTGCCCTTATCAGCATTCTTCAAAAATAGGCCTGAAAAATCAAGTCAGTCTACCAAATTCTACAGTTTTTTAAAAAGGTTAATATCATCGAGCAAAATTTTCTCATATATACCTATCTTTTTACAATGGCTGAAATCTTACACCTTAACACTTTCTGTTAGTTTGCAATGCTGTCCTGTTACACCTGTATCCAACAAACATTTTTTACCAAAACAAAATAAAATTAGTAAACATCTTCAGTGTTCCAAGAGTTCAAATACTTTTCCCAGCCTTAAGTCCCAGAGAAGGACATCGGTTATTTCCACCAAAAGCACTGAAACACTTTTAGGTCGTGTTTCTCACTTCCTTGCCCTCTTCTCCACACTGCTATTGGGAGTGACTTAGTTCCCCTGCTGTTTCCTGAGTGGAGGATGTTCTACTAACCACGGACGCATAGCCCCCTCTGCCAGCAAGTGGTAGAAACTCTTCCTGCATTAAAAAAAAACATATACACATATATATTTAATTGCAAAATCTACACCTACTTTATTTAAATTATTTTTAAAGTAAATATCCACTCTCTAAATCTCTTGTGGAGATCCTTTATCGCCCCAAAATTCTAAAACTTTGATTACATCTGCTCCCAAAGCTGTGGTAACTGCTATTCTGATAATGTACTCACAGGGCTTCAACTGCTTGTGCAATGCAAGGTGGTGGCTGTCACAGTGCACTGGTGGTGAAAGGATTCTTATAGCTTTCCTCTGTCCCAAATGCAGGCACAATATTTAAACAAAACTGCAGACACATCAGTAATGAAAATCTGGTGAACCACTTACTCTTGACTCTTGGAGGAATGTTGAATGCAGAATATCCATTAGTTTCCTGACAACACGGGTTATTTATAGGGAAGTCTGATGGTACCACCTATTATTAAGGTTGCTCAACACTTCCTATTATATGACCCCTGGTTTCAGTCTCTTTATACTTTCACCACCTGGGATGAATATTGCATACTAATGTCTGCCTTCACCAATTCTTGTTGAAAGTTCAAACCTTCCAGGAGAGAGGTTATCGAGAAATACAATGGTTTTGCCCATGTTTTTCAGGAATCTGGGAACATTACTGAAGTTTTTTGTTATCCCTTATTCTGCAGGAACTTGAACTTGGCAGAACAGAGTCTGTGTTTTGTGTGTGCATGTAAGAAAATCTCCCAAATATGGCCAAGTTACAAGTACTTGAAGGTAAAAAAAATCCAAACATACAAGTGGGAAAAAAAGGTTTGGATTAGGGTTTCTTTTCTGGAATGGTCGCTCTGAAAGAAACAAGTTAACATAATGCTGGACTTGAGCATATTGCCTGAGAATAGTGTCTACTAACACTGCCACTGCTTTCTGTGATGATGTCAATTTATTTACTGAGAGAAAAGTCTCTCTCTGTTATCTGTTGCTCATACCCTGAACGCTTTTGGGCTTTGTGTCAATTAAGCCATCCTTCCAATCTGAGTCTTTTACAGTTGCTGATTTCAACTACAGTAAGGAATGAAAGTGTCAACAGCAACCTGAAACATTTTCTGATCCTATACCAAAGAGGGCAACACTAAAAAAGTTCCAGATTTGATAACGAGGGTTGTCCACCTCAAAGCTGGGCAGCAGGCTCTTGCACTGGGGACCTATCACCCCCAATCACAAGGGTTTTGAAAATGTGTGCATGCTTGGAATCTACTGCTGACACGTGGGTCTCATTGAGCCAGGTTTGTGTGTCAGGCATATGTAGAAATACAAGAATAAATAGCTCCTGGCATATTTTGTATAGAATATAAAACAAGTAAGAGATCTAATCCATCCAGGGAAGCAAAAGGAAATGAGCTGTGACTGCTTGTGCAGTGTTTTGACAATGTGAATCAGAGTTCAGTGCAATCACAGCTCTGTTGCCTTCTGCATCTGTGAGGAAGAAGTGACCTCTCTCTATACACACACATGACAGAGTAACTGCTGGAAAATGCTCAGATACCACAGCACTCTACCCTTTACTAAAAATTGCAAAACCAATCTCCAAAGAAAGCTCCAGCACACACAAAAAAAGAGTTAAATAGTTTTCTTTTTAGCTGCTATCTTTTGCTCTGTTTCCAAGAGTTAGGCAAATAGATATAAGCAGAAGAATTAGACAGAAAATCAGCACAACTCCAAATATACCAAACTTCTGGGTAGCTTAGTTAGTATGTGTCTATATAGGCACGAGCAGCACAGAAGAAAACCGAGGATGCAAAGGCATCTGAAGTGGTTTCTATACCGCACCAGGGTGATGGTAATCCACAAGCTGGAAAGACGAGCCTGCCGTTCCTGTTCAGGAGAGCAATCAGGTCACTTTTGCAACGCAGTTGGCCTTTACTGGCCTGCTGGAGTCATCCAGCTGTCAGAGAACCATGCTGCTCATGCTGCAGCCTTTCACTGCTGCCAACTCCTGAATTACTGGAAAATTACTTGGCAAAATGACATTTGGATAAATAAGACAATACCAGAATTTCCCCCATCACAAATGAAAAGGAATATTCCATTGCTGTTTGTGTTCTATATGAAAGAAACTAAATTAACTCACATTACCTTATTTGTATATCATAGTTTTTAATAGTTCTTATGTTAGATAAAAGAACAGTGAACTTGCTGAAAACTGTCACAGGTGAACTAAAGAAATATGAGAATTTGCACTAAATTAATGCATTAGCATGCTAGGCTTTATTGCTGGTGCTATTTTCCTCTGTCCAGTTTCATTCCAAGAGGAAACTTAGTTTTCAGCATTTCTCAAGGATTTTGGAAAGTAGCAGAGGTTAAAGTAGAGAACGGAACACATGCCTCAAGCAATATAACCTCAAGTTAGCATTCGTAAAAAAATACCCACAGCAAAGCTTAATTTTCCAACTAAAATGGCCCAAAGACCAAGATTTGTAGGTCAGCTTGAGTTAGTTTGTTTTAAAGTCTGGCTGCCAATACTGAACTTCAGTGAAAAAATGAACAATTAAAGGGTATTTCTTTTAAGAATGCACAACTCTAGGAAGATTCTGCCAGCCCGAGATTTCAGGTAAATTATCCCCTTTTTAGAAGACATCCATAACTTTTTTTCTTTTTTAAAAAGCATTTCTACCGTACTATTTGTCATCATCTCCACCACGTTTAGGAATATTTCTGCATCTTTCATGAATTTTTGTCTTCATCCTTGAAATTTTCTTATGTAGTAAATGGAGACAAACTCAAAAGCCCTGATAAAAATAAAAAGTTTTAACTTCTAAATGGGTCCATGGGAGGAAGTTATTTATGTTTAGTATTCTGTTCCTTAGCTGACTTTTTACCAGATCCTGAACTGTAACAAGAAAAATGTACTGCTTTTTACACTCTGCCATTTTTATTGTCAAAAATTAAGAGAATCATAAAGGCTCAAAACAATTCTTCAGAACGATTTCAATGTTTTTAACAGTTTCACACAGAAAACCCAACAGAGATTAGTGTCCTTTTGTGGTGTGCTGGATAGATAAATGATAGAGACAGCTTCTTAGAGAATTTGCAATGAAGACATCAAGCCTGCACAAACAAGGGTGGAAGAGAAGGTAGAATGAAAAATAAAGTAACTAAAGTCAGATGAGGATATCCTTGGTCAATGATTCTTCACATAAGCCATTCTAGGGAAAGCTGTTAAAATGCTCTCTCTCAATAGCAGTACCTCTAGTCTCCTAAGTAAACATGTAGCATAAACACATTCACAATTATCCCAGCACTGCACAGCAGGTAGAAGCCAATATTCCAGGAGGAAGAGTAGAGCATGGTAGAAAAGTTATGCAGAGTTGAGGAATTTTGAGTTTCTCCTTCAAGCACACATCCTTTTACATCTTTACCCAGCATATCTCACTGCCATACATGTTGTCATTGTACTTTACAAAAAGTAAAAAGAAAAAAAAAAAAAAGGCAGAATGTCTGGACAGTCTTATAACAGGCCACATCCAGGATCATACAGAAAACATGAAGCTCCCCGGACAAAAGTATATAAACAGAGTAGTCATAACAAAAATTAATGAGAGCTCAGAGAAATTTTTTACAAACTCTCTGTGACACTTCTAAATCTCTTTCCAGGAACATAACTAGGCATAGGGTGGATCTCTGGAGTGACATGGAAAGGAAGAACAGAAGGGTACCTGTGGTACCCTAAAGAAGAACTCACTAGAAGGAGAGGTTTAGATTTAGCATACCTTGATAAATAACTCCTGTCATATACAATATGCCTCTATATCTTTTATATACATAGGAAGTTTACATATTAATGTTTGCATGATGGTAAATCGGAGGACTGCTTCATTAGATTTGAAGAAGCACTTCTCCTCAGGCCAGGCCTCTGGTTTGACTCAGATTGAATTACAAAGCTAAACAGAACAGGAAGGATCTGTGCTCCTAATTCTGTTTGATAGATCGCTTTGTCATTTTCAGATGCCAGATTGAAGATAGCCGCCTCTTCCTTGGCAAAGATCAGTGCTTTTAAGCTCCAGGCTATCAGAGAGAGCAAGCGCCTACAGTATGTGCACAGACTGACAGTTGCATTAAGATGTTTCCTGCCGTTTCTTTAAAAACTTATGGCAACCTGCTCATTATTAGCCTTCTGTAGTTGGAGGGAGTGAAATTGGGCGAGATGAAGTAGAAGTCACAGCTGAAGGTGCTCTGGGCTGTAGCATAGCACAGTAACCATGCACCTCTGCAGATGTGCTGACTTGAGGAAGTCATCCTATGGGAATAGGAGCAAGGTTGAGCAGAGATTATGCTGAATGATGGGAAAAAGTCTTCAGGAAATGAGTTTTCTCCCATTCTTTCCAAATCTGAGGGGATTCAAAAGCACCTCATTTTCATAGCTGTTTCATGTTTAGTTATGGTTATTGAAAGCTCTTCTCTTAATTTGCTGCGTATTTCTCAAATTGCTGATTAGGGAAAAAAATGGACAAAAGGTGAAAGCAGATCTGAGAACATGTGGAGTCCATTAACAGAACAAATTCATGGCTTATTTTCTTATCCATGTTTAGCATTTGTAGGGGGCCTTTGTTTTCTAGAAGTGAGCAGGTGCAAACTGAATGGATATAAAATAGACTTAAGCAAACATACACGTGTCCACAAAAAACCCTAATGCAACACCACCCTCACTATGGACCTCCTGTACCTCAGACATACAGCTAAAAGCCTACAAATGCTCTCCTCTACATCATATTTTCTAATGTACTAAGCAATAAAGTTTAGAGTAAAAATAACAAAGGTGGAAGGTTTCAGGAGCTTTCAGGGAGTTGGCAACCAACTGCTATTCTGCTTCTATCACTGAAAGGGAGGCACAGGTCCCCAAGGCTCACTGGCAATGAAGCCTGAGATACACTATGACCATAACAACATGTTGGTTGGGATACTAAGAAAAGAGGAAATATTAAACTTCATAGGCCCTCTAGAGGTAAGGTCAATATTATTCCCATTTGGTAAGATTTGTATAACCTAAACACTACTGAAATAATGATACCTAGTGCTCACTAATAATTTTTTAAGGATCTTAATACACTTCAGAGATGAAGTCTGGTATTTCTATAGATAAAGGGACAAAAGCAGTTTGCCCAGGCCAAAGTTGAGAATCTAGTTATGAACAACCTTGCTCAATTTTCTAGCCTCTATCCTTGACAAATCTTACTGTAAGTAAATTTATTCACCATGTATTAATAAAGCCTTATTTTTTGCCAAAGATTTATTTTAATTCCTTAATACAATTATCATACAACATTGATGACCTGGGAACATAAGACTCATAATGAAAAAGCCACTCATACTCAAGAAATTACATGTGTAAGAAAGAACTAACACTAAAACATTTGCAGCTGCTGAAGAAAGCTCCTTCACTTGTTTATTCCCAGTCAATCAGGCTGGCAATCAGGTTGGGAATTTGCAGCTGAGGGACAGAAGGAAGAAGAGATGCAAATCCTGCTGATTCAAAAAAAATCACTGTCTCCTGAAATTGCTTAAGAATAGCTGAAACACACAGCCACTCCAGTTTAAATCTGGAGGTGAGATTCTATACCTCAAAGAGGATAGATATGAAGCGGGGCACATGAGCTGAACCAAAGGAGAAATAGATCATACCTACTTCCCAGCTATTCCCACCATTTCCAAATCCTCACTATTGTAAGAGCAATTCAGAAGGCTGCTCTATATTATGATTAATCTTTATTATATCACCTTGTCTTCAAGTTTGCTAACTCGAACACATTCATTATTCAAGTTGATATTGCAGTGCAGCTTGAGGACTTCACAGAATCACAGAATGTCAGGGGTTGGAAGGGACCTCAAAAGATCATCCAGTCCATCCGCCCTACCAGAGCAGGATCACCTACAGTAGATCGCACAGGAACATGTCCAGGCAGGTTTGAATGTCTCCAAGGAAGGAGACTCCACATGCTCCCTGGGCAGCCTGTGCCAGAACTCTGTCACCCTCACAGTGAAAAAGTTTTTCCTAATATTTTTCTGGAACCTCCTATGTTCCAGCTTGTACTCATTGCCCCTTGTCCTGCCACTGGACGCCACTGAAAAGAGCCTCGCTCCGTCCTCCTGACACTCCTCCTTGACTTGGAGGGAAAAAATAGTCACCCTGAGGTTTCCCTTGCTAAAGCAGTTAAAAAGTCATCAGCTCTCATGAGGAATCTAGAAAGACTCATATAAATAAATATCCAGGATGTCTCCAGCTAGGACAATTAGAAGCTTGAATTGGAACTTAGTAAGCAAAAAAAGGTAAACTAAATATAATTAAAATGTTCATTTATTTGTTCCAAAGGGGCACTTGAAACACAATACATAGAACATCCCTGAAGTGGTGTAAATAATGCAGATAATAACAGGCAAGCCATGCAAATAGGGAATTTCCAATTTCACCTGAGGGCAAGGCTGGAATCAACCACCAGCACTCCCATGAGCACTGGGGGACTCAAGACAGTGGAGCCACTCAGCATATCAGCCACGGACAAAGCATGGAAGCTCTGGAGAGCAAGATGTGCTGAGTGACTTCCAAAGGAAGAAGACAAGCTTGTGCTCTGCAGAGTAATTTTATTTAATGACTTCTTAATCCCTTCTTAGGACTTGGACCATTATGGGGAAGAGGCTTTTGGGGGTTTTTACGGTAAACTGCAAAGAATGTTTTGCAAAGGAGAGTATTATTGGGAATTTGACTTCTCCTGCCTCTAAATTATTTGGTAATTTCAGATGAAGTTAGGTGTATAATCTGAAAAAAAAAACGTGCTTTAGATGAACCAATCTGTTCTGCCCTAATCTATTTGTAGTGATTTCAACTCTTTTGAAATACATGTAATTTCATCTTCAAGGAAAAAAAACTTCATTAAGCTCAGTCTCCACTACAAGATCCTGAGTCTATGATAGAATATCTGAGATAACGCATCAAAATTAAGTCCTAAGTTTCAGCTTTACACTTAGCTAGACCACTTTAAGACCTATAATGCAGCTGAATTTTTTTTCTTAGGTTATTTTTCTTTTAGTTAGTTTATCTGGATGGTTTTTTTGCAATCCAGCTGACCAAGTGGTCACACACATTGTTTCTTTCTGGCACCAAGGAGGGAATATGTAGCCACACGCAGAGGAATAGATAAAGGCAAAGCATTATTACTTTTCTGAAGAGAAATATCTACTTAGATACTCTAGAGATTTGTTTTGACTCAAAATTTGCATGGGAAATCTGTAAGCGTTCATTTTCCTGAGAGATCCTGGCAATTCACACAAAAGGCAAAAGGCAGCACAGAAAGCAAACAGAAAGCAAAAGGCAGCACCATTTCAGAGATCATTGTTAACCTTAGCAAATGCTGGACAAGTATAGGACATTGGTTGCTTGAGAAGACCGGGAAATTTACACAAGGTAAAAAAAAGCGATTGTGCATATTTTCCCAGTCTACATATTTATTCAGATCACATTATCCAAAGCAAGAGAATTCCTACATCTCCTACTAGAAATGCTGTTCACTTACATTCAAGCCAAATACCTCTTTTGACAACAGAGCATGTGGGATATAGCATTGTGCTGTAGCTGGAGGGCCAAGGAACTGAACCAGCATAATTCCAACAGTAACTGCCATGGAAATTAGGCATATTTAATAATGCATGTAGTGCATGGACAGGAACTAGATGAAATCGTGTATTACATTACTTTTATAATTTGGAAATGTTAGACAGTTATGCCATTCATGTAAAATCCTATGAGTAATAAAATAAGCTTGTACCTAATACAATCTGAAACTTCATTCCTCAACCTGCCTTAAACTTTTTTGCAAGTTTCCTCAATTACTTAATTCCACTTGCTGTAAATGTATTTATGAATACCAAATAAAACTCAGCTTTTAAGTTGTGATTTTTTTCCATTCCTTGTTGCTGCTAAATTTAAGACTGACCAATTTTTCACTAGGCAAGCCTATTTATTCCTGCAGCTGAAAAGTAAATAGAAATCCATATAGTTACTTGTGGTTTATTATTCTGAAATCTTTGCAGACAAACCAGACACGCTGCGCTCCCTGGAAAACAAAGGCTATTTGGCCATTTTCCTTAATAAATGGCTCTCATTTAAACTTGACTTCACCTAGTGTGACAGGAGGAACTGGGAGCCTTTTTATGAAGGAAATGGCAAGTGTCACTTCTACACCAAATGTTTTATTATTACAGTGGGATTTGTGTCTGATATACAGTGCACACAAATTCATTTCTGATCACATTTTCCATTATTGCTTTTCCAGATTGAAATAATATATGATTTTAAATTTCATTTAGTAAGAGAGTCAGGAACTACTCTAGATAGAATTTGAGAAGTTTAATCACTTAATGTATCATGAGAAATTGCGAATTCATTGGCAATGATATTTTCAATAATTTGGTGATCTGTTCTGCAAAGAGATTCACCGAGTACTTCAGGGAAAAAGTACATATATTTATTACAAGTTTTCTGTAATGTGCTAGTACGCTGGGACTTGGCATGCCTGCCTTTCTCATCTAATTAAAAAAAAAAAAAGAGATTATTTATTGATAATGGAAATGATTCCCAACGCAAATTGTAGCTTTTGCTGTGCTTTGGCATTTGTAAGCAGTAACTGGAAACTGTTGTGGTTTTGCCATGAAAGAAGATAATTATGTTTTAACTCAAATGTGTCTGCACAGCACATCAATGTTGGTGAGGGGCTTCACGATATATGCACAAGGAAACACTTCACTCAAACATAACTACTGTCCCGTGAAAGCTGACCACAACTAATGAGTGAAAAGGCAAGAAAATGCAATGTCCTCTAAGAAGGTTACCACTGGTAGAAGAAGAAAGTCTGAAAGGTTATCTTCACCTTTATTTGTCTCCATTTTGGTTTTCAAATCGGTCCTTGGGACAAATTCTGGGTTTTGTCTGCTGTTTACACTACTAGTCTTAAAGACTTCAAGAGAGGAATTAGAAAACCAGCTCACTGTATTAAATGTAAGACATTAATTTGACTAAGTGTAAGTGAAACAGTGTTTGCCAGCAGGAGGGAGAGAACTCCTGCACTGTCAGATGACACAAGAGAATCTTCTGCCAAAATGCTCCAAAAAGATATTATGTTAAAAGCACTGCATCATCAAAAGCTCACTGGCAAAGCATCATTCCCCTTGAACGTCTTCTGTCCCAAAAACACTAAGCAGGAAATAAATATCTCATAATGGGATATGGTATGTTCTTAATTTCTAGATCATTCTTTCATTGAATGAGCTTCATCTGAACACATGCAAAACTATGGGTTTACAATCAGTGCAATCTCAAATTGTACACAGTTTTCCCATTTATATGTGCTAAAGTTGGATCAGAATCAACACACCAGACTTCTTCAGATAAAACCTGATCCAACATCCAAGGTCTACAAGTGATATTTATTATGTTTCTTAAATATAAGAATTAATCAAAATTCTGGATCGTTCTGGATTTGAATTTCATGCATCTCTTACAGTTTACAAACAAAGCTAATGGATGCTGCTGTGACTCATATTAGCAATCACACCACATTAAAAAACGCCCTTCAAGATGGAGTGCCTGAGCTAGAGGGCAGACTGCATTCCCTGTAAACTCAATTCCTTCCTCTCTTGATGAATGTTATCACTTTCTTTATTTCAGTTTTATATCATTATATCCACCTGATTGACTGAAGCCCATTTCAAACCAGATCATAACTGTGATTCATTTTTCTTATGGAATGGTGAGAATGAACATTGTGAATTAAATTCAGACTGCATCACACTTTAAAAATGACCTAAGCGCTCACATCCTGTTGTTCTCATTACATCTTTCTCCTTTTCTTCCCAATCAGTACTTTTATGAAACATGATTTATCACAAACTAGAAGTGTGGCATACCCAAAGTTGCCCAAAAGGCGCAATGCAATAAATCTCATGCTGAATATAATGTATTTTCGCATTACCAGGCACGCACACCAGCTGCTGAACAGCACGAGAGACAGGCAAGGCCTACCTAAAACAAAAGGCTAATAATCTTGATCAGACTGAGTACTTGGGACTTTCTGTCTTGTCTTTAACATGGATTTGGTGGAAATTAGCTCCCAATTTAAATATTTATTACATAAATATATACATATAGTTATGCACATGTATAAAAATATATGGTTTTCCTCCTTTGCTCCAGACTATTTGTGACGCCTACCAAAAGCCATCAGTAAGGTATCAAATATTTCCCATATGACCATGCCAGCACCATGAGGGAAGAAAAGTAAAACTTAAGGACATGAAAGTCAGTCATTTGAAATGTAGAATCAGAGAACAGCTTAGATTGGAAGAGGCTCCTGTGCTGGGGTTTTGAGTATCTCCATGGACGGAGACCACTGCTTCTGTGGGCACCATGTTAATGTCTCATTACTTTAAATGTGATTTTGTTTTTTCTTTTTCCTTAATATCTCACAGTATTTTCCCTCATTGCCATCATCATCTGCTGCCTCTCATTTGGCTCCATTTTCCCTGCACTCTCCTGCTGGGTAGTTCCATCCCTGCTGATGAGCCAGAGCCACTCCCCATCCCACCAGTAACACCACAGAGCCAGGCTGTCTGCAACACCTGTGCGGCTTAATCCATCCTATGGGCAATGCAGCAGCCACAAAACATCTGGTGAGTCAGATACTCTTCTGCCTCTTTCCACTTTCTTTTATAGCCAGCCCGCACTGTCAGCACCCAACCTGGTTATAGGTATTTAATCTTGCATTAATCTTGCAGCAATAAGAAGAATTTATCTGACAGAGGCCCAGAAGTTCAAGCATGTATCAGCTTCTGAGTCTGAACCACTCACCTGTATTGATGACTTCTAACAAGATTTAAATTATAAAATTTGACTCCCTCCTAAGTATCTTATATGTGTGTGTTTTTCTAAAATCAACCCTAGAACAAAGAGCCTATAATATAGATCAGTAGAATTATGCTAAAAATTAGACCAGAAAATATTTCGAAACCTTTGAGAAAACATTTTATTAAAGCCTCAATTTCTAAAACTGTTTAATACAATCTTTATTTATTTATCACTCTTGTTCAGGTTAGATCAGCTCTAACATTTTCTCTGAACTGTCTTTCCTATTTCTACCTCAAATTTCATTATGTCACAAGAGGCTAGATTCAGACCAGACATCATTAGGCAAAAATCAACCATCTTCCTTCAGTGAATAAGTTACTCCTGCTTCCGATAGAACTGATTTTAGCTCCATAAGCTCACGCTGGCAAAAAAATGATGGTGCCGTCTGCCCATCACAGCCAGACAGAACCATCCTACTGCAGAGACACTGGGGAATGTGAGATTTTCTGCAGCAGAAGCAATCTCCCCTGGATCTCCCAACATGGTCAGCAGAGTGCCGTTGGAGCCACTTAGGATAACAAGACCTATATAAACTGATTAGCTAACAGAAAATATTTGCCAAAATTGCTTCATCTTCTACAATACGCAATTCTAATGTTGTTTTAGTACTGAGGAAAGTGAACAAAAATCTAGAAGAAGCAAACCTGAAAATCTTTGGATAAAATTATGAAAAATAATATTCCATAACTCAGCCTTTGTAGCTCTGGCAGTAGGTATTTTTTAGGTCTGGTATTTGATAGCAGGGGAAGTACTGAGCACATGAAAACAACGTAAGTGAGGATTTTGAACAACAGTAATTCCTATGAATTTTTCCAGTGGAAAGAAGGAAGCTACAGTTTTCCATATGGTCCAATTGAACCAAACTCTTACAATGTGCGTTGCTGAATATTAACTTAATTGCTGGAACAGTTGTACTCCAGCATTCATTAATACAATTACCTAAGTTGGGTGTACTGCATTATTTATTAGCATCTGCCAATACCTCAGTAGAAAATAGTGGTCTATTCACATTTGCTAAAACTCACCAGCCTTGCCCCACCATTCCTGGAGCAGCAAGGAGATGCTCCCTCCTCGCAGAGAGCAGGGCTCACCTTGGCCACGTCACCACTCCCACGCCAGCTCCGATGCCCTCGACTGGGAGAGCAGCAACATCACTTCTCTGTCACCCAAACCTGTCCCTCGGTGAAACCCCACCTGCCCCAGCACAGCTGCTCATGGGATCGCAAAGGGCTGCAAAGCTGACAAAATAACCTAGTCTGAAAGTAAACAGCTCAAGAGGGCAGCGAACTGCAGAGTGTCAGCAGGAGAAGTGGCTGGGAAGCAGGAGCGTGGAGTTTTTCCTTTTGCACCAGAGAAAATGTGAAGCAAATCAATGCCTTCATGCTCTCTAAGTCAACCAAGCCCAGCTCAACAGAAATGGCTTACAGAGGACTTGTATTATTGATGCCACAGGGAAGAAATCTATCTGCAGCTGTACTGAAAAGCATATAACCAAGTGTGCCCTCTGTTCAAAGAGTAACCTATTTGAACTAAAGCTTTAAAATCATGAAAGCCATAAAATTAAAAAAATAACAGTTAAAAACATAATCCCAGAATTAAAATTCTGAGCTAGATATATGTAGAATTGTGGCTATCTTAAACCACTTCAAATACTAGTACCTTAAATATGCTTTGCAATGACAATTACAGGCTGTAAGGTAATATCATTGAAAGTTTTTCTGAAAAAAATCAGATCCAAATTCATATGGATTTTTCACGTGAAAAAAATCAACTGTTGATTAGCAATTTTCAAATTTGCATCCATTTTGGCAAATTATTTTGATTCAAAAAGGGTAAGATGTCAAAATTCTGCTGCAGTATTTCCAAAACGAAAAACTGAAGCATTTTTTCAATGATAAATTTATTTCAGTTTAAACACTTGAAAATTAAACTAACATATTTAGGTTTTGACTAAATATTTGAAATAAATATGTTATTACTTTTTGTTACATCTTTCAATTTTAAGTCCTCTCATGTCAACATAAAAAATGTTTTACTAACATGTTTTACTGGCAAGGCTGGAAGTTCCAAAATTATTGTTTTCTATATATAAGAAGGGGGTTACTTGACATACACTTGAACAAAAATTCTTCTTATCCTTCACCTCTTCTACTGCCATTCATTTTCAACTTCTTGTATACTCATGTGTATTCACATGAACACACCACCAAAAATATAAAAAACACTTTAATTTTAGGTGTTGATACCAATACAACCTGAATATTAAAGTGGAAAATTGATTAACAGAAATAGAGGAAGCATAAAGCACTCTCAGATGTATTCAATACTTGTATTGCTCTACAGAATTAAAGTAAGGCCCAGGTCTATAAACTCTTATCCAGACGATGTTCTCAAATCAAGGGCAATTTTTTTTCTTTAATTTCAACAGGAACAAGCCTAGAGCTGAGCAAAATTAGAAATTATGGACCTGATGTAGATAAAATTATCTGGCAGCTGTTATGTGGAAAATTATAACAGATTATTGCTGTGGTACCCAGTGGCCTTAAAATCCTTGAATTTATTAAAACATTATGAAGAGATAAGAATTGCAGTCTAAGCCTTGGAAATTAAATTTAGACACAGCAAAGGTTCAGTTGTTTGAGTCCTTACCATTTGTTTTCCATTCCTTTTCAAAATGGAAGGAAAAAAAAAAAAGACATAACAATTTGTATCCAGTTCTTGGATGGCCATATAAGCAAAAGCTCCACAGAAGCCAAGGAAACCATTCTGACATAAACAGCCAGTGTATACACTTTTCACATGGAAATGCTCTATTTGCTTTTTGAACGTTTTAATTTTTTACTAAAAGGTTATGGTACTTGTACTGTGTTCTTCAAGCTATGTTAAATGAACCAGATTTAGTCCTGTTTTGTTCTATCATATGAAGATGAAATGTGGTATAAAATAAAAAATAATTATTTTTTTTTAAGAAAAATAATATTAAGGCCAAGTTCATACATGTCCTACTAATAATGGGACTAATATGGGACAGAGAGCTCTTTTACTGCTCTCATTTCCATACATAGTTAAGTAGGAGTCCTCAGATAGAAAAACTGTGCGTTCCACTGCTCAAAGTAGAAGATCTCATTTCACTGTCCAGGCTACGGTGTAGTATTCACCCATATGGCAAACAGCTGGGGAAGGTAACATCTGAAATCGCTGCTGCTGAATTCACTAAACCTGGTAGTCCTGTGTTCACTGCATGTAAAACATGGAAGATAATTCTTTCTTCCCTTTGACTACCTGCATGGGTTTTAAATCCTCCATGGCAGATTTTCTCTGAGTGTCTCTCTGAGAAAAAATCTGCTCCCATAGTAGAAAAAGACCTGCAGGACCATTCAGGGCTTCTGGGCATCAAACTATAACTACTAAGATAAGGTGTGGTTACATTAATCTTCCTCATTTCAGATGTTACATGCAGATTCCTCTTAGACTGACTGGATGTGGGCCTTTGCACGCATGTACCAAACGTGGGTGCTGCAAGTCCCCAGGAGCTGAGCATAGGTCCTTGATAAAAAACAAATAAAAAAAAATAAAAACCCAACCACCTTTAGGAAAGAAAATTAAGTATTTGCCAAGTAAACATAACAGGCAGCTGATACCTAATAAACAATTTGCCAGAAACATCACAGAGAAGAGTATCCAGAGCCTATTTAATTCAAACAGTAATCTTTCCCAGGATTAGTCTCGGCACCTATTACCTTACATAGCTTCCCTGTTAACTGTCCTGTTTCTCTTAATTTCTCTCACTACTGACAGCAAAATCTGTGTGGCACCATCCCCTATTGCCACATCATTATCTGGTGTAGCAGCGATACAGCAATAAGCAAACACACACCCCTACTTTTTTTCTTTTCTTTCTGACAAGACTTCTGCAGAGGAAGGCAAAAAACCACAGAAGAGCCCCAAAGCAAACTAGTCAATGAATATGACTGCTATCAGTTTCCACATTGGGAATGTTGTGGGAGGTTTCCTGGCCTGTTTGTAGATGCATGTGTTTGTTTTCGCAAGGTTCTCCTCCAGGAACAAAACACCAGTGAGCCTTGTGTCTCTCTGTGCAGTTGATTGCATTAGATCATTTTATCTTACTGAGGGAGGGGAGAGACAGGCTGAGCGTGATGACTGGCGACTGTTAGAGCCTACCTGACCACCCTGGCGCCCACCCAAGCAAGCAGCCTGATGGCAATCAGGTAGCCCGATATTTGACAAAGGATAGGTCGAGATCCTCCCCATCTGTTATCAGGAAAAGCCTTCTGTCTACTTGCAGCAGTACCACAGGGTTAAATTTACCACTGAAAAATACGTGTGGAAATAAGAAGTGCAGTTTATAGGGTTCCCTGCTGTTGTACTTACATGACTGAAAACAGAAGTACTTGCACTGGAATACAAGGCAGCTCTTTTTTGTAAAGCACATCCTAGCAAACATTTACATTTAAAGCAGACAGTATTCTTTGTCATCATCAACACAGCTGAATGTGAACTCCTACAGTTAGCCACCCATATGTATGTTTGCTGCCTAAATTATGAGCCTGCTATAGAACTTACATGGGACAGACTCAGGAAAATTTTAAAAGATACCACAGGACTTAGCACAAATTCCAGCATTTGGCTCTATCCAATACATGTAGCTGCAGTTTGAAAACTCAGAAATGGGAGCATTTCTATTGTGAGAGAGGAAGTTCCAGGAACTGAAATATGGAACTCCACACTGGGAAACACTAATATCTTAAGTGAAAAGTTTCTCCTAGCTCTAATAACATGAAAAAAACCCGACAGAACTGTGAGCATTAAGTGCAACTGTGAGGCCAAGCAATATTTTAACTTTGGATTTTCTAGTCTAAATATCCAGGGCCATCTAAGAAGTTTTTCAACTACAATAATAACCCTGTACCCTTCTGGAGAAAGTACTGAAGTACTAGGTGATGCATTTGTATTTATTCACAAAATCTATGATTTCAACAAATTATGAAAAGATCACCTTCCACATTCAGGGGTAGAACCACAACTAGCTCATGCATGTTATGGCAGTATATTAATTCAACTCAGCAAGAGAACGACATGCTTCCAGCCTTCTTGCTTTCATTAGAAAATAAGGTGAAGTTTTTTGCTACTCTTCCTGTATAGGCTTCATCATTTGTCAATTTACCAATTTTAGAAGAAAACAATTAATTACAGTACTTACTATCCATTAGTAATTTATTACTAAGGGTTATAATTATTTCTTTTACTGTAGAGAGCTATTCTTGATAAATTAGGCAGACACTTAAAGCTTGCCTTGTTGCTAGGCAGCAAACAAGACCACCACCACACTTCGGAAGATCTCACCAAATAAATTATCACTGATTTCTTTTTGAACTGACTCAATATTACTATTTCTCTTTAAGAGAGGTGGGTGCTTTGGACTTTGTTCATTTATAACTTGAGGTCTTGTTTTCTTTTTCTTCCAGAAAGTCATATGCAACTATTTCCTGTCTCTGCAGGCTGAGGATAAAGGTGATCAGCTGCACAGTTTTATTGCAAGTGAGGTCAGCCAAGCAAAGTCTGCTCATCAACTGTATTGTGCACAACCACAGCGACACATAATGTCTCTGGATGACTTTCAGCAAAGCTAAAATCCCCCATGAAAGCACACGGTAGGCAGCAGGCTGAAGGGTACAGGACCAGAGTGAAAAAGTTGCTTCTTAGACCAGTGCTGCATCACTGAGATCCTGTTTCTCAACCTTGCAGTGCCAACAGTTGAGTTTAGCAAAGACTGAATCTTATTTCAGTGTATAACTGTACAGATGCTTCCAGAAGTTACACATTGTAATCATACCAGACCACATGGTGCAGGTGCTTGCAGATGTGGTAGCAGCAACTGGAGTATTGCATCGTAACAGCATTCCAGTACCACAAGAGGAGTAAATCATCTCCAGTGTGGAAATGTAACACGGCACATCCACAGAGTTCTCCAACACAGCTTTATTGCCGTTTATGAATTATTAGACAGTTAAGATACAAATAACTTCTGGCAAAGTCCATAGGGACAGACAGTATGGCAATGAATTTCCTTGTCATTTGCTACTGATTCTCATGCAGTTTAGCTCGATAAGCACCAGCAGATTTAAATTAAGACCTTGAACACATACAGTTCCTCAAACTGGGCTTTTCTTTGTTTCACTTCTGCAGTTAAAGCTGACGCACACCGCTGTACATCACTAACAGACACAGTAACAATACTGTTGAAGAAACTTCCCCTTTTCCCTGCAACTCAACACGTGGCATGGTATCACTGCTGACAACAGTAGGTTTTGAGCATTGGGTACAATCCTTTGAATCTGGGCTGTAGGAATGTTCTACCTACTTTGCACTTTGTAGGTGAATGAAAACAGATAGTGCCTATGGCAATGGTGCAAATCCATACAGCCAGTAAACATGCAAAACCTACTTAAATAGGTAGCGTACAAAACAGTGTGAAAATGGGGAAGACAGCTCTTGTCAATCTAAATTACTAAATACCAGAAAGCATTTTTGTTATACAATTAAAATTCACACACAATCTATGCCTACCCTTAATTACCATAACCTCATGAAAAGACAATGAAGACTGATAATACAAACCTTTCTCCTAGTATTTTCTGCTACAACGAAATCCTAAGGCCCATTTTATGTACATACATGCCATACATGTCACTTCACAAACATCCCTACATTCAGCACAGCAA
>NW_009716753.1:3370-4240 GCF_000703405.1 Apaloderma vittatum | reverse complement strand
AGGGAAAGAAAATCACCTTTTTCAAAATACAAACGGAGGTAAGAGGATTTTATCTCCATGATTATATAGGAAATAGATAATTGTAACAAAGCAGAGAATCAAATATTAGTCCCTTAATGTGTACATTTTTATCATCAAAATCTCTGTAAGTCTAAAACACAGAATATGGCAACAAAAGAAAAAAAATGCTTAAGACTAAGCACCCTCCAATCTTTCCCTGACAAAACAACACTCCGATTAGATGCAACTAGGTTTGACTCTGCCACCAGCATCTAACTAAAAAGATTCTGTGTCTTCCTCTCCCACTCCTTTATTTCAGAGCAGATCAATTCGGATAAAGTAAGATTTACGAGAAGTGCAGATTCTTATCAGTACAAGATCTAAAAAGATTGCAAAAGCTGTGATCATCATCTGCTCTGGCTCTAGAAACAGCAACAATCCCATAAACAAGTCTACTGTGAAGCTCCAATATTTGAATAAAACAGAAATTCCAAAGCAGTTAGCTAGAGCATCCCACAGTAATCAAATATCTGAATATCTGAAGTCAAAGTTTTTTCTTAGGCTCACTCTGGGGAACCTGAAGATCACTGCAGAAAGAGGCTGGACCCCTTTTTTTTCTGATGACTTGCTTCTGCTGGTTCTCCTGTATGAGGTTTGACTATCAAGTAGCCAAAGAGCAACTCTATTCAAGAAAGAAGCTGATCTGCCAGATACTAGCCTACCAAAAAAAGGGGAATGAAAGAACAGCCTGTTCTCAGCAGAATGCCTCCTTGAAGCTACTCTTAGCTGCTTCAGCATTAGAGTTGGTGGAGGATTAGATTGCGGGATTGCACTCAGGCTCAGCAAAAGGTTTTTCAGCACAGTGGTCCT
>NW_009716753.1:0-3338 GCF_000703405.1 Apaloderma vittatum | reverse complement strand
GGACAGGCACAAACCCTGCCATGAGGGCAACAGAAGGAATAAGTAACAGGGGAATGTACTGCTCAGCAGAAGGCCACAGTTAGACCAGACATCTGCAGAAAATTACCATCTGAGTTTGCATTTGTCCATCATTACAGCAATTCATACACCCAGCCTGGTCAGACTAGTCCTTTGCTAAAAGCAAAAAGAAATTTCAGAATCAATGCTTATGAAGGTGGGCTTAGTGAAGAGTAAAACTGTAGCCCTCAGTTCTGCTAAAACCATTTTATTATTTGATGCTTTGATTAATAATAAGACTATGTTCTTCATAATGTAGATGTTTATAGCTATCATCAACACTTTTTTTAAAGGTTGTAATTCTCCTCTGTTTTTGCTTGGCATGAGATGTGAGATTTTATGGCTACCAAGGTAGCTAGTCATGCCCAGCTAGTTGGACTGTAATGCAGTTTCCATGTCACTTTCGTTAATTCAGATGGGAACAAATCTATGACTTGAGACAAGGCAGCATCAGCCTGGCTTATACTTGGTACAGATCCCAGTCTTCACCTGCCCCAAGAGGACACACTGTGAAAGTCAGCAGGGAAACACTTTCAGATGGACACAACTGCTTTTGCAGCTCTGATAAAATGCAGAAATGAGAACTGACGTATGCCTCCAAGATAGCCAGCCTCAGTGCTCACACAAAGGTTGTGTTAGTACAGCTGAGCAAGTCACGGTACTTGTCCTGGGAACAGTGCAGAGCAGCTACTATGGACAACAGCACAACATCCAGGGCAGGTATGGTTTGCAGCTTATTGAACCATGTGCCTCACAATAAGCTTAACCTTACAGAGACAGGCTTGGACTTAAACAGCAAGTCCTGCATAACTTTTTTTTTCCTTTTCTTTCTGAAAAATAATTATTGATGGCTTATTCCTCATATTGAGCTGTGTTCACATAAAAGTGAGGAAATTAAATGTTCACATTTATTTTTGCTCAGAACCATGCCTCTTGTCTTGATCCAGGATTCAGAAAGGACTGAAGTTCAATGCAAAGCTGCACAATCACATTTATACTTCAAGTTTACTGCTGTTTCTTGGGGCACTTCCCACCAGATAAAATGGTTTCTAATTATGCTTTTAACAGAGGCTCACACATCCTCTGCTTCTGGAGTGCTTTTTTGCTTTGCATTGATAGTCTGGGTCCCCAAGGGGGAATCACAGATTCCGTCATGCACAGCCAAACACTTAGTGAACTTCAAATTACGATGCTGCCCAGCCACAGCAAGGGGTGTCTCACGGCTCACATGGCACACACGCAGACACAGCCATAGCCAATAACTACATAAGCAAACATACAACTCTTCATTCTTAACTAATAAACATAGGTCAAATATATCACTTACCACAGACCTATATTTATACTAAGCTACTGAGGTGGCATGTGATGATCTTGCTCAATAAAGTACTAATTTATGCATATTCTATCCATATAGAGAAGATCAAAACTTGGGTGCCACTACAAATGCATATTTACAATGAGCTTTGAAAATATGACTATCTAAATTACCACACCCTCCGCATTCCTCCCTCTCCTACTCAAAAAATACTCATGAAAAAAATTAGTTCAAAATCTTCAAACAGGTTTTTTGGAGTTCACATTACTAAATGTAAGTGAAAAATATTATTGATCCTGACTCGCACCATTAAAAGGTCTATGACATTCAACAGACGCAAAATTAAATTCTTCAGTGGACACCTACATGCTAACGAAAACAATTATATGATAAATGAGTAAGGTAATTTCAAAATAAAATTGTCCAGCACTGACAGGAAATAAGTGCACATGCAACTGTCCAGTTTTCTTAAAAATTAGTCTGTGTGTCCAGTCTATTCCAGAGCTAATAAGCAAGGCTTTTATCCCTTTGGTTGACATGACTCTTACTAACACTTAAAAGCATGATTCCTATTTCATCTACAGAATTTAATTTACAAAGTATTTGATAACACAAAGCACAGGGAAAGTGGAGTATACTACTCATTTTTTTCCAGATTTTTTTTTTTACAGTGAATTATTACAAGTCTAAAATGTACACAGAGTTGGTTGTAAACAAGTATTCCCTTTGAGGAATTTACAGAAAGAGGTATGCTTTTGAAATAATACATTTAAATAGTTGTCAGAGACATGTACAATATTCTGCCTCATCATTTTCCACGAATTAACTTAAGAACATGAGATTTTATAGGTAAGAGAAAAACCTTTAAAAAAAACCCCACATTTTAAATTACATATTCTGATTAAATGTAACTTAAAAGTGAGGGGAAAATAGAAGAAAAAAAAAGTACAATGATAATGAAACTACTCCCATTTGATAAGATAGTTTGATTCCTTCTGTCCACACTACAAAGCATTTGACGACAGACTCCTTACCAGAGCTATATACCAGGCTAACAGTGCGCTAAGCTCACCTCTACTATCTCCCAACATAGACATAAACTTTATGTACTTGAAATACTCTTGGCACAGTTGCATTTTGTACCCTTGTATTGCCAAATTTTCAAGAAACAACAGAAAAGACTCAATAAATAGAGAAACACACACTTGTCTGCAGCCTGAGAAGATTGCCTCCTGTTAGGGGAGGATATCACCAATGAGGTCCTAACGTAGACATGTCAGTCCATAAAAGAACCAGTGTTCAGAAATGTTAGGGCGTATCAGAAATAACGGATAGAATTATAGTTCATCAAAAAGCATACTAAAGACAATTGGGTAGTTACAGGATAACTGGAAACACACAACTACTAGGCATAGGAAACCAGGGATGAAATAAATGATAAAAATCACAGCCAAGCAACAGTGGTGATATTTGACATTTGGCTGTGAACCACAGAAGTAAGCAGAGGACACAAAGTTTAAATCAGAAAAGCCTCAAGGAGCTCTGAAGGACTAACGAGAGACTCCTAAGAAAACAGCAGACAAAATTTATCACTGACACGTGCCCAGCTGCCACGTCTGAGAGGAGGACACCAGCACTTCTGCAGTTCCAGGCACCTTACTGGTTTCTACATTAATTTAACACACAGGAGAGAGGCATATCAACAGACTGAGAGCTCAGCAAAAACCTTTATTCTGTATCCAGAGATACTTGAGAAGCAACAAGTAAGCAGTATTATAAATAGGAAAATAAGGCAGGAATATCAAGTTTTGGAGAACCAAAAATTATTATGGTCTCCTAATACTAAGTCCTCATGCTCTTCCAACACATTTCTGGCATGCCTCAACCGAAGTAACTGCAAACATTAGTCTATGCATTTCATAGCATTTGTTCAGGAATGTATTGGGTTGGCTCAGCCGGATTT
>NW_009716752.1:0-537 GCF_000703405.1 Apaloderma vittatum | reverse complement strand
TGGGATTCTCCCAGTTGCTCCTAGACCATACTGGGAGGCTCTCAGTCTCTCCCAGTCCATACTGAGGAGCTCCCAGTCATTCCAAATCCATACTGGGAGGCTCCCAGTCACGCCCAGTCCATACTGGGAGGCTCCCAATTCCTACTTGATGGCTCCCATTTGCTCCCAGTCTATACTGGGAGGATCCCAGTTGTGCCCAGTCTACACTGGGAAACTCCCAGTCACTCCCAGTCCATACTGGGAGGCTCCCTGTTGCTCCTAGACCATACTGGGAGGCTCCCAGTCACTCCCAGTCCCCACTGGGAAGGTCCCAGTTGCTCTCTGTCCTTACTGGGAGGCTCCTAGTTGATCCCAGTTTCTACTTAGGGGCTCCCAGTTTCTCCCAGTCCATACTGGGAGGATCCCAGAGTCTCCCAGTCCCCACTGGGAATCTTCCAGTTGCTCCTAGTCCTTACTGGGAGGGTCTCAGTCGCTCCCAGTTCCTACTGGGAGGCTCCCAGTTGTATCCAGTTGCCAATGGGAGGTTGCCAGTTACTC
>NW_009716751.1:0-23641 GCF_000703405.1 Apaloderma vittatum | reverse complement strand
CGGACTCTGGATCGTACGAAACTCTTGATCGGGGGAACCTGCCCGGCGCCCGGTAACGGTGTGCGCGTTGCTCCTGAGACAGGTTGTCGCTCCTGGAAAAAAGAAAAAAGAAAGCAAGCCCCTCACCTAAGAAATACCGCTTGTTTTTCATCTACTTCAGCGAGTATGGAATTTTTATTTGGCTGTCCCACATGGTTTTCCTAGCATTTGATCTTTAAAAGCCAGATGATACAGTGCAGCTAATACATCTGTGAAAGCGTATCATAAAGTTTTACCTGTAAACCGATAGAAACATATTTCCAGGAAAACTGTGGAATTTCATAAAGACACAAGTAAGATACATTTTTCAAATGGTATAGCTGGAAAGTTAGATCCATGCCCAAGAGGATTCTTAAACAAAATTGTTTATCCTCAGTGAAAACGCGAATGCTGAAGCAGTGGCAAATGGGTTTTGCACAATGCGTTCTCTTTGGGACATCTTATATGGGAGCAGAGCAGCAGGGGCATTGGGTAATGAAAGGGGCAGTTTTAAATGGACCATTTCTAGATACCTGAAATCATGCCCCAGTGTTGCATGGGAGAGCTGTAGCTGGCCTGGGTTAGAAGGATGCTGTGCCGATCTCTAGCAGTTCAGCAGTCCGTGTAACTGAGTGAGTTCCATTTCCTGGGAAAGGTTCCTGGCATTGCTTGATTCACTAGTGCAGGCAGTTTATCAGTAACGCTGTAAGTAGCCTCTCTTAACTCTGTGCTCAATCATAGTGATCTAATTTTCCAGCATCGAGGATCTCCGGCACTATAAAGTGCTGCTTTTCATAGTCACCTGCTTAGAACTGTCAGGACTGCTTTCTTCTCTGCTTGTGCAGGTGGGTGAAGAGGTGAAGGCTTGGTGGCTTTCCCACCTGCCCATAAGAGAGGGGTAAGCTGGCTCAGGGAAGGGCTTATGTGATGACTTCTGCTTGTTTGGGAATGTACTCCCAGAGCAGTGCTTGTGTGTAAGCAGTCCTGATGGCTGGATGTGAACATAGCCATGGCTTGCTTTCTCATGCTGGTTTGCTACTTTCCTAGTTATTTTGCTGCAAGTAGCAAGCTGGGCAGAGCAAACACCTTTTTTTTAATACTCTGAAGATTATTTACTTCTAGGTGCTTGGAGAGATTACTAGCCTGTAAAAATTATTATAATAGATGTTTAAAATAAATCATTCTAGATTCTCTCCATGCTTGCTGTCTTTTCTGTAACTGAGTTTATGAGCAAAGCCTGTGTACCTGATAATATTTTTTTTAAGCGTGTATTTTGGTTCATGGTTTTGCAGTATCTCATTTTTTGGTTTGATAATGAAGCAGTGCGTGTGCATTGTATTTTACCCTGTGCTTGCTTTTTGGGTATTGATGTGTGTAGTTCATGTCACATAGCGGTCTCATAAATAAATTTTGAAGCAATTCTAAATAATGTCAGACTTAATTGTTACAAGTCAGGAAAGTGAGGCAAGAAGTGGTGTAACTAAGGAATCCTAGTCATAGAATCTAGAAGTAGAATTGTAGATTGAAAACTGATCTATCAGGTCATACTGCCTCTCATAGAGATATAAATACTTGAAACAGAATGGTCTATCTATGCTGGCAGCCATTAGTTTGCTAACTTAGCTAGTAGTGCAGTTTGAACTTAAGAAGGAAAATGGTTTTATCACCTCATTTCCAGGTGAGGGTAATGCTTAGGTACTTAACTAAACCTTATGTCTGTGATGGGACTTGGTAAATGCTTTATAGTATTTTCCCAGACAGCTTGTGTCAGTGAAATTGCAGTAGGTTTAATTTGAATGAAACCTCGTAAAATACAAATCTTAAGATTGAGACATTTCAAGGTGTACTTTAGGAGGAAGATGAGCTTCCATTTTCTTCTGCCTCTTTGTAAAAGCACTGATTCAGAAAGGTGTATTTACACTTAGGCATGTGTTAAAGTGTCTGAGGAATCCCACTGGTTTGAATGGCACTTAGAGAAATCTATTGCTTAACTATAACCTAATTTACCTCAATCTAGATGTATATTATACACGAGCTTTGTTTAAAAGAATATTGTTAAGACCACATAAGCACAGAAGTGTTCAGAAATTTAAAGCTTTGAAGTGGTGATGATGCGGCCTTTGGGAGCTGTGCTTTATATTAGCTAGGATCTGATTTTTTCCAGAGCACTTAGCATCTCAAATTGAGCAACCAAAATTTGCAAATGGTTATGATTTTTACATCTCTTCCTTGATTTTCTTCTCCTTGGAAGAAAGGTTTGAGTTGTTGATTAAATATGACATGGTGACACAAAATAATTGTGGAAAAAAGCAAGGTTTTGAAAAGGTGTTCATTTTGGTGAGCACTGGACCTTCTAAAGGAAGCTGGATTTCATGTGGATAAGTAGTATTTAGTCATGTAGTTAAGGCCTGTGGCATAGTGTTTAATTAAAGTTCTGTAACTGCTACTTCTGAAGTCTTTAGAGCTTGGCTTTGAAACCTTAATAGCATTTTTTTAACTTAATTTTTGGGTGTGTAATTTTTCCTGTGGATTTTTTCCTTTTTAATATCCCTTAAGGAAATGAAAGCAGAAAAAAAGGTTTGTTTGTTTGTTTTTTTTACTGGGGTGTCTTCGATCAGTTATGTCTTTAGCAGAGTAAGAACCTCTAAAGCCAGTTCATGCTGAAACTGTCTGAGCCACAGCAGTAGGAGGTTGTGGTTTGACAGTGTAAGGAAAGAGCATGCTTTATACATGGGTTATGAAACAATGCACACTACCTCACAATTTTTATGTAATACAATATAGCTCACTTAAGGAGGGCGGTGAAACTTGGGGACTTACTTTCCATTCTGTTTCCCACAAGGCAGTGCTATCTGGTGACTTTACTGTTGTTTTCACTGCAATATTTTACTCTTACTGACCTGTTTTTTCGGGGCTGTCTTGTTGTCCAGCTGCTTCCAGCATTTTTCTGCCACATTTTATCCTAATCTAGTTTGTAGCTGCCCAGCTGCAGGGTTAGGTCAGCAGGCCAAGCAGGTCAGGTCAAGAAAGCAGAGGGGAAACAAGTTTTCAGATCTAGCCATCAGATTTAACAGGCTGTAGTGAAGGAATAATCACTGTTATAGCCCAAGTGGGTTGAGGCTGGAGCGCAGAACTACAGAATAATTGAGACTGGAACAGACCTAAGGAGGTCATGTGGGCCACCACTCTGCTCAGTGCTGTGCCAGGTTGAAGGCTGGATGAGGTTGCTGAGGATCATGTCCACATGAGTTCTGAGTATCCTCAGCTCTGGAGATCCTGCAGCCACCACTCTCACTGTGAGGTTTTTTTTTTCCTAAGGCCTAACTGAAGTTACCCATGCTGTAGCTTGTGTGCATTGTCCCTCATACTTTGCTGTGAACCTCCAAGAAGAATATGGTTCTTAGGCTTATTAAAAACAACAGATTTTTTTCAGGTGTTTAATAACACACTTTCTGTCAGTATATGAAACTTTTGCCAAACTTGTGATAAAAAAATCCTCTTCCAGCCAGTCTTGCTGTCTTCAATAGCATGCTCATCAAATCGTTGAATTACTTTTTTTTTCTTTTTGTGGGCAAAATAAAAATCCTTTGCTAGCCTTGCTTTTTGAAAGAGATGAAACGTTTGAAATTTCTCCTTCCTTTCTCCTGTGTGATCATGCATTGTACTTTTCAGCAGGTACCTGCCTCATTCTGTGCAGTGAATGGATGCTGGTGGTTTAGGAGGTAAATGTGAGTCTTCAGTCTGAACTTCTGAAAGCTAGCTATCTTGTCCTGTGTTGTTTTCTTTCTTTTCTTCTTTCGACCTCATTAGGTGTCTGGACTTCTGCATAGTAAATTTAAACCCACTGACAGTAGGCTACCTTTCAAGGATCTGTTAGAAATAATCAGCAGAGGACTATGGTGAAACTGAGGTAGTCTCAACTAGCCTTCCAGGCACAGTCAGTGGAGGAAAATAAGCTTGTCCAGAAAGTGGATTATCCTACTGATGACTGAATTACTTGCTCAGCACTTGCTCTTCACTATTGTGAAGAGTCTCAGTGGGTCTTTTAGTGTTGTTATCCAGCTTTTAGGACAACTGCAGTTAGGCAAGGTTAATCCTTAGTGACAGCGTTTGCAGTCCTTTTATTTTCTTCTAACAATTGAATATATGGTCACATGCCTTGTTTATAATTTTGAATGCTTAATAATTAACTTTAATGGAAGTTGCTTCCGTGGTGGTGTTCATCCCTATAATATCTCAGTTCTTCAGAAACATTAAGTTATCTTCATTACCTCACTGTTTTGTTGAAGTTATTTTCTCATTTTAAAAACAGGAAAAGGGAAAAAAAGTGATAGAAAAAAGTTCAAAACCAAAATGTGTTCAGTTTGTGTTGCTTTGAGCACAGAGGGGAAAGAACATAATTTTAATGCAAATTGTAAAATAATAATCCTGTCTTTCTAAAGCTGTCTTAAAACTTCAAAACCTGATAATACTTAGAAGTGGTTATTGCTGCAAGTTTTCTACATCAGTAGTGTAATTCACAAAATTATCCCTTTCAAAGGATTGCACAAGGTTCATTGTGTATAATGATAGAAGAGTATGATATCCTGTGAAAAATAAAGATTTTTTTTTTTGTCAAAGACTTGAGAAGTAATTTGAAAACGCATGATATTGTATTCTTATCTTCAGTTGATAATACTCCAACAAGCCTTTTATTACTTGATCATTTTGATTCAGACTCTTCTGTCAGTTGTCACTTCCAGATTTTCTCTAGGCAGTTTTCTGGAGTCTCACATGATATTTTTTTGTTGTGTTTTGTTTGTGTATTCATGGTATTTTGATTCCTGTATCACTTTATGTATGTATGTTTTTTTGCATAGATCAATTCCAAAGTGCAGATAATGATTTCAAGTTGTATCCAAATCTCCTGTGCTTCGTCTTACTACCAAAATGATTTTAAGAAACAAAGTAAAAAAATCTCCAACCCAAAATCCAGACTTTCCACATCTGGTCAAAGACATGCTGTGAAACATTGAAGGCATATGTGTGTTGTGTTTGCACTTCCATCTCTCCAGTATGCACACGTGCACACTGGCACCCCATACCTTTATATGCTGATATTGAGTACTCTAGAAGAATTTATGTGTGGCCTGAAGAGGAACTGCCTGCTTATTTTTGGAGCGAAATCAGCTGAGTAGCCATGGGGCCTCCCACCTCTTGCTTTATTTCTGATTTGAAGGATTCACGTGTTGGTAGAGAAGAGGAGTTTTAATTCCGTCCTTTACGCTACTGAATTTGTTCAGCATGTTTGCTCAGGCTCCGAGTATGTCGTTTGTGATAAGGAGGTGACATCTGAAAGAAATTTGGCAATATTTAATACTGATTCATAAAAGAGTATTTATAACTGGGAGAGGTTGTACTGTGCCTTACTGGTATCAGGACATCTGCATCTGCTGTAATAAAATTCTGTTGTGTTTATTATGAGGATAGGTACGGTGCTGAGTGTGCTTCCTGGCTGAAGTTAAAACAGTTTTTTCCCTTTCCATTCACTTGATTTTTTTAAGACAAGAAGGCAAGTTCTGACTAGATTTGTCTTTTCTGGAAATATCAAATCAAAGCATGAAATCTCAGGTAATAGCACTTCTGCTGTTAAACTACTAGATCCAAATGAACTGAATTAAATGTCTATTTTTAAGGCCACTGCAAATGATAAACTTCAAAAAGCAACTCCATGGTACACTGGCAGTATGGTGATACGCTTTGAGTTATTATCAGCAAGGCTGAAAATGTAATAGCACCTGTATAATTCTCTCTGGTTTCACCACTGTTTTCAAAGTCTATTTCTGTTCCTGGGTGGGCAGCTGTTTGAATAATTAATTGAATTCTTCATTTCTTGATGCCAGTATAAATGAATGCGAATTAAATATTGGCTCAGAGACCAACAAACCACTTTGGTGATCTTCCAAGATTTCACACTTCTAAAATGCTAAGGAAGATGGATGATCTTGACTCCACTGTGGTGTTTCATGGGCTCCTGCCAAGCTCCAGAGCACACTAAGGATCCCAGCATCCTAACTCCGGGAAGGGGGAAGCCTGGCGAATCCCCCCTGGGGAAGTCTGGTGTCAGCATTGACAGGGCAGCGTGTGTAGTGTGGAATGCACCCATTGGGCATTATGGAACTCTTAGAGGCATATATCTGAGTCAGTTGTTGAGGCAGTACAGATATATGCAGACCAATGTAGGTACGTAGAGGTGTGGATTTCATATATGGTGCTGTTAACAAACAAGATCATTACAACAGATGTCTGAAACTGTTTAGATGAATTTGCTTTCCAGAAATGCATGTTCTGTCTGACTGCTGAGTAAGCTTATGTGATTACCTCAAAGGTATGTTGAAATTAGGTGAGATCAGTCTCAGTCCTAGTAGGAAGAAAATGTGTGTGTGTGTGTGTGTGTGTGTAAAACCAGCTGGTAATATGGAAACAGATTTCCTTAAGGTCTTAAGTTGGGGCTTCATGTTGATGAGCACTCACTAAAGTTGCCAGACATTACAAAAAGGCCTACCCAGTGTGTGGGCTGCAACACCACTGTGTTCTCAGTACTTCAAAGAGCTGTTGTCTGCATTGTGAAAGAGATTAAACTCGTTACTCAAAAACATCTTCCAAAATACATGTAATCAATCAATGTATTAGTTCATTAACAGCCTGTTTCCTGAAAATTTACTGTGGTCACTCGTGTAGCATATATATATATGATTGAACATGTAAGTGATTTTAGACTACTATTTTTGAATTTCACAGAATCACAGAATCTCTTTGGTTGGAAGAGACCCTTAAGATAATTGAGTCCAACCATTAACCTGGCGCTGCTAGGTCACCACTAATCCATGTCCCTAAGCAGCAGATCAACATCTTGCTTAAATACCTTCAGGGATGGTGATTCCACCACTGCCCTGGGCAGTCTGTTATGATGCCCAATGACTCTTGTCAGTGAAGAACTTCTTCCTAATACCCAGCCTAAACCTTCCCTGGCATAACTTTCTTTAGTCCTGTTGCTTACGACTGGGGAAAAAAGGCTGATCCCTCCTCTCTCCAACCCCCTTTCAGTAGTTGTAGAGAACAGTAAGGTCTACCCTCAGCATCCTTTTCTCCAGGCTAAACAACCTCAGTTCCTTCAGCCACTCCTTGTAGGACTTGTGTTCCAGACCCTTCATGAGCCTCGCTGCCCTTTTCTGGACATGTGCCAGTGCCTCAATGCCCTTCGTGGAGCGAGGGGCCCAGACCTGCACACAGTGCTCGAGGTGCGGCCTCACCAGTGCTGAGTACAGGGGGACAGTCGCTTCCCTACTCCTGCTGGCCACACTATTTCTGATACAGGCCAGGGTGCCATTGGCTGCCTTGGCCACCTGAGCACACTGCTGGCTCATTCAGCCACCTATCAGCTGATGCCCCCAGGTCTTTTTCTCACACGCAGTCTTCCAGCCACACATCCCCAAATCTGTAGACTTCCATGGGGCTGTTATTACCCAAGTGTAGGATCTAGCACTTCACCTTGTTGAACCTCATACAGCTGGCCTTGGCCCCTTGATCTAGCCTATCTAGATTCCTCTGTAGAACTTCTCTACCCTCCAGCAAATCAGCAAACCTGCCTAGCTTGATGTCATCCCAAACTTACCGAGGGTGCACTCGATCCCCTCATCCAGGTTATTAATAAAGGTATTAAAAAGCACAGGCCTCAGTACGGAGCCTTGGGGGATGGCACTTGTGACCAGCCACCAGTCAGATTTTACCCCATTCGCTGCCACTCTTTGGGCCCGGCCTTCCAGACTGTTTTTTTTATCCAGAGCAGAGTGTACTTAGCCAAGCTTTGATCAGTATGTTTCTGAAGGAGAATGCTGTGGGAAGCAACCCATTTCTTCCCTCACCTTGTAGAAAAGACATGAAGAACTGTCACTGCTTCTTCCTGATATTGTCAGCCTGCTTCTTTCTTGGAACCAACCAGCACCAAAGCATCTGAGAAGCGCTAGCTATGGTCAGCAGTGAGGTGGCATTTGTCTGAGGAAAGTAACAGGTGTCTAGAGTAAGTGCTGCTGTATTAAGTACTTCCTAGAGGGATAGTAGCCAGTGAATAGCAGTGAGAACACCACTCAGTACATTGTGTGAGAAGACTCCTGATTTATGAAAGCTGAAGACTCTTCAGTTGCTGTCAGCAGGTCAGGCAATACGGACTTTTATGACCCTGCTGTACAGTAGAATCAGGCAAAGCAATGCGGGTTTGTCAGTGATGGTTCACTGCACGGCAGAATCATTCTGTGGAGTAGGGACGGGCTTGCTGTTGATGGGTCTATGAGGTGTAGACAAAGAGGTGGTTCTGCTCTACCTAGCTGATTAATTTGCCTGTTAGGTAAGAACTGAATTTCCTTTTGCCAGGTTGGAGTTGCCAAATTCATGCAAAATGGCGTACAGTTAAGACTCATTCTGCCATGGAAGTGTTCAAAAAACATGTAGAAGTGGCACTTCAGAACATGGTTTAATGGTCATGGTAGTGATGGGTTGATGGTTAGACTAGATGATCTTAGAGGTCTTTTCCAACCTTAATGAGTCTCTGATTTTAAGTTGTATCCATTCCTCCTGGTGGTAGAACACCTGTTATTCATTTTAATCTTAGCTTGTCTACGGCTTTGGGAAATTGTTAGTTATCCTCCAGTCTCTGAATTAACTTTCCTGAATATTTAGAATTTGCATTTTTTAAGCTCTTAGCAATGTTGAAATGTTGCTGTTAGGGTCTGGAATTTTGTTTGTACAGATGGTATTTATCGTTTCAGATTCAAAAACCTGAAGAGAAAGTCTTTTTAAGACAAGTGGCTCTGCTTTGCAGTGTGATTTATTTTTTTTTTTTGTCTGCCATTAGTAACATTGCATCCCAGGTCCTTCAAATTACTTCTTTGAGAAAAGTCTTAAGAGAACAGATTGACCTTGTGCAGTTCCGAAGGCTCTTTCAGCTGGGCATGCTGAAGCAAAGATGAGAGTAATGTTTTCATTTCTGAAACTCGTGGTGGAAGATGGTATACAAGATCTCTCCTCAGAGCCAGGAGTTAGATGTTCAGCAGCTTTGCTTAGGACTGTGGCATCAGGAAAGAGAACCTATTCTAACCCCTAGAAGTTGAAAGACTGGTGTTATGCTCAGTATGTGAAGCACTTATTTAGGCTAGAGCAGGGAGAGTTTGCACGCGTGCATGTGTGTGTGTGCTCAGAAAATTACTGCCTTTTCTAATTCATTTATATTCTCACTAATCATGATGACTGTTTGCTGTTTGGAATGTAAATGGTTTTGAGCCTGTTTCCGGTGTACAGGAGGATACAGTTTGGGAATTTAGCTTTCTGCAGCCAGATGGATTGTAGTGTTGCTAAGGAAACAGACTATAAATGAAGTGGCAGCTGACTGTCCCTAGAACATCAGACTGCTTGAAGCTGGTATTTTAAACTCATTTAGGTGCGTAGATAAATTGATGATGCGATAAAAAGTTCACTTCCTGTGTTTTACGGTTCGTTAATTTTCATTGCTTTATTAGTATTTACGAAAGGTACCTTAACTTCCCACTCAGACCACCTGGTATGCGGATCATTGAACAAAAATTTGCTATTAAAATTAGAAAATGGACAAAAGCTGTACAGTAAAACAGATCCTAAAACAGGCGTTAAAACTACCTCCCAGTGGATACATAAGGCATGTAACAGAGCCCTGGCAACAGTATGGTCCTATTAAAAAACTTGGAAGTAAATTGAGGTTTTTCAAAGTACATGGGAGAGAATAGAGCTGCTATGAACCTGGTGAAGTTACAGATTTTGAACTTCATGTATAAGCTGTTTTAACATCTGTATTGTACCTGTTTGATTTATGTATGTGAAGTTGCCCAGAGAAAGTAAACTTAATTGTGTTCTTTATAGTTGTGCTGCCCGAGAAGAGGCATTGGCACTTTTTTCTAATGCGTTTGCTGAAAGTCTATCAGGTATCCACATCAGCGGTTTTGACTGGTACAGCAGGATTATTATTATTTTCTTACCACAGAGAAGGGCAAGCAGAGCTGAGCCGTTCTAGCTAAGCATGTGGCTGTAGGAATAATGACTTCAGTAAGCTGAGCCTGGTGGATAGACAGTAAGCATGGCTGTTGGTAAGATGGACTGACTGGAGAAGGCAGGAAGATTTCTGAACAGCCTGAAATACCTGCAGACCTCAGACTTTTAAAAGCATATAGATATGGTGTAAAGTAACATGCTTATTTCACAATGCTTGCTTTACTTTTAAGTGCCTTGTATTCCTGCAGTTAAATCATAGAATCATAGAATGGCTTGGGTTGGAAAGGACCTTAAATACCATCTAGTTCCAACCCTGCTGCCCTGGGCGGGCACACCTCCCACTAGACCGGGTTGTTCAAAGCCTCATCCCTTGAACACTTCCAGGGATGGGGCATCCACAACTTCCCTGGGTGACCTGTTCCAGTGCTTCACCACCCTCACAGTGAGGAATTTCTTTACATCTAATCTAAATCTGCCCTATTTAAGTTTCAAGCCGTTACCTCTCATCCTGTCACTACATAGCCTTGTAGAAGTCCATCTCCAGCTCTCTTGTAGGCCCACTTTGAGTACCCAAAGAATGCTAAAAGGCGAGCACAAAGGTGAGACTGCCCAGTCCCTTCTTTGCAGCTTGATGGACTTGGAAATGGAAATACTAGAGAAGTTAATGGTATCCGTGTTCTCAGCATTGCATGTTATGATTTAAAATAAAAGGAATGACTAGACTGTAGCTAGATAGGATATGTATTTATAATTGCACCCACTTCCAAAAGATCATGTGGTCATAGTGGATAGATAGTGAAGGACAACACAAAAACATGATGAAAGAGTCTGCTCTTTTGAAACTGAATAAAATAGTATAAATTCAGTCATGCAGGCAAGTGGCTATAACTTTATTCAGACGTCTTATTTATGGGGTATATACTAAAAATGAGACTGACGTGGTCTGAATATGCATGAGTTTCACAGGCTATGCTTGCATAAGAAGAAAAGTAATAAAAGTGGTCTGGGAGGAGAACAGGCAACGATCGAGTCTACAGAGCTTCAGAAACTTGCGTTAGCTAATTCTGTAACAAAATGGAGATCTGGAATGGTCTTTGTAAGACTGAAAATGGCAAGAACTCCAAGAAAATGGAGAGCTAAATATGAAATGAAAGGCAGAGGAGGGATTTGAAGTATATGCGGGTGGTCAGTAGAGTTGCCATTCTGTGTTTTCTGAATTGTAATGAAGCTGTTTTCAGTAAAACACGTTCAGGAAAATGAGTTGTTCCTGCAACGTTAAACCTCTTTCAACACGAGTGTTTAAACGGTCATTTAGGATGCATTGGAGAGAGCAGTTTCTGGTCTTTGCAGCCAGGTGGGCAACAGAGGTCACTGTGGCGATGGCATTAAGTGCTTCCGTGTTTGCCATATGACTGGTTTTACCGCGGCGACACAAGTACCGTCAGTCTACATACAGGTCGGGATCTGCTGCTGGTCTTACCACTGGAAGCAGTAGCCAGGACTCCAGCTGTCACAGCGTGTAAAAAAGAGCCTTTAGGATTGAGCCAGTTTAGATGTTGTGGTGGCTGTTTGGTCTCTGAAGGATGCCTCGCATCTTTCCTCAAAGTTTCTTTCTCATCCTCTGACAAACTGCGTGCCTGGTGTACAGTGGAAAGAGCTGTAGGGCCTGTCAGAAAACTGGTCACAGAGAGCACGTGGTGGATCAGATTAACTGTTGCTCCAAAGTACCTGCAGGAAAGGGATAGTAGGAAGGAGCCGGCGAGCCAGGTGAAAATGTTCTGAAGGATTAGTTGTGGCTCGTGGAATGTTGAGGCGGCTCATGGAGAGAACTAAAGTAAATGTGCCGTACTGTAGGTCAGGTGTGCTGGAACAGATCTTGCTAAAGTGAATCTTTTTTTTTTTTTGTAGAAATAAAGTAATGATGTATAAACAGGTTGGCTTTTATTGGGAAGGTTTTGTAGAAGTAAGTTTAACAAGATTTTCAATGGAAAAAAAAATATTTGATATGCAAATAGTTCTATAGAAGTTATTTTCGGCAGCTGTGTGAGTTTAAAGGAGCTGCTACCAGAAGCTTGAGTGTTACATCTGGTGTAGGAAGGTGGTTTTGATGGTAAAGAGAAAATAATCAGAAGATCAGAGAAAAATACTTAAGTTTATATTAATGCCATAGAAAGGCAGAAAAATTATTTTTCTTTTGTCAATCATGATACCTTCTGTAATATCCTGATACAAAATCATGTAAAATGACCTTTTTACTCTTCTTCAACTCCAAGAGTTGTCTTGTATGCACGATAAATAAAAACAGTATTTTCTCAGGATCAGTTTCATATTGCAATTGAGACTAAATAAACTTCTCTGTAACTGAAGATACAATTTAATACTATTTGCAAAATGAGTTAATTGATCATATTTAAGCAGCTTTTGGTTAAGAAGGAAATATGATCTTGTGCAACCAAAGTGGAAGACAACAGTAGACTTCTTCATAAAGTAGTACTTCTCTCTGTAGATTTTTCTGTGTCTATGTTTTTGTAGTTTTGTTGGGGTTTTTTGTTTGTTTACTTTTGTTTTTAAATCCTTATTTTTACAAAATAGTGTGAAAATAAATCGCTTTTCTTACTGAAGGAGCTTTTCCATAGAAGCAAAGTTTGTGAACTGGGAACTACTGTAACTGTTCATGTGAGACATTTGATTTGGCCTTCTGTTTGTTTGACTGTTCCCAGTTAGCACGAAACCACTGAGTAGTGCAGAATCCCTTCAATTAACTCTCAAGTCATTTGTAACAGGGAGTTATAAAGTACGTAAAACGATTGTTCCTACAAAGAATTTGAATCAGTTGATGCATGTTATTTGTTTGCTTTGCACTGTTATTAAAAAACACAGAAAAATAATGAAATAGTGATTTCTTGTATTACATTAAAACAAACGTGTGCTTTAAATATTACCAGACTGACTTATTTAAATATTTTTGTTTTGTAAATTTAATCAGTTTTTTAATATGTTCATGGTGTATGTTCCAACCCCTGCCTGTCACATCTGTTCAGAAAGTATCTCTATGGCACAGGCACTGAACGTGTAATGTATCATCTCACCCTGAGGGTTGTCCAGATGGGAGCTCTCAATTTAACTGTCTTTTTTAATCTCTAGCATGAATAGATTTCTAACTAGGATTGTTTCTCAGAAAGAATTGCTATCTTGAAAGTGTTACGCCTGTTGGCTGGCATGAGACAAAAACAATTCTGAGGCTCTTAAAACAATTAGATGACATGGATAACTATTAAGAATTAGTTAGTTTATTTAGTCTCCATTTCTCCTTTATGAGAAATAAGTTGCTATTGTAACGTAGCTGATTTTTAATAGACTGATTCAGACTGACAGCAAAGTATAAGGTAAATCTGAGAAGAAAAATCAAAGGAACACAAGTGCTAAGAGTATTTTGTTGCATTAAGCATTTTGATTTTGTTTGGGTTTGGCTGAACAGAGATGCTAATAACTATTGAAAACATACACACGTGTCTATGTCTAAGAAGAAAAGTGTATGATATAAATATATAAATATGCATATAAACTAAATCTGTGTTTACTTCTCAGCTAAACCTTACCCCTGCAGCCTTTTAAGTGTTCTCAGGCCAGGGTGGTGCAAGCAGCAGCATTTCCATTGCTGAAATACAGTCACCTCATTTAACTTGCTCCCAGCACCTCCTCTCTGTGAGCCAATTCCCAAGAAGTAAGATTCATAACAACTGTATTACAGCAGCAAAACTCTTGGGCAGCAGCAGGATTTGGCTGTAGAATGAGCTGAGTCTCTGTGAGAAAAGCAGAATCAGGGCCAATCTCTTTGCTCTGGGAAATAAACAAAATCCCAAGAAGTTATTGTGGGCAGCACACTGTGTGGAAACAGTACAAATTCAGTCATTCGAGTAATTTTTTCCATTAGTGTCCCTGCATTATTTTATAAAGATGAATTTTTGCAAAAGTAGTTTTTGTCTCAAAAACCAGGTATGCTTGTGTGGCAGACAGCTGGCTAAATTCCATCCACACAGAATGCTGTTTGATGATGGGAGTTACTGTTTTTATAAGATGAATTTTGTAAGCCTTTGCATTTTGGTAGAAGGTAGTGCGCTACCTTCTGTTGTCAAAACTACTGACAAATTAGAAAATCCATCTTCCCCTGGTTTTAGCAGAAAGCAGTGCAATAAAGTATGTTTGGTGTACCGGGGAACTACGAAGAGCCATTAGATATTAGGTTATGGTATGTATAGGTGGAACGTTTTCACAGAACTCACTCTTCCACTCAGAGAGTGTACTGGAGAAGGTGCAGTAGTTGAAAAGCCAAAATAGCCTTAGGACATACCTGTTAAACCTTTCCGACTTGAAACAAGCTTTTTTCTTGCCTATTATCTTCTGATGGACTGATTGTTTCGCGAAGAAATGAAGCTTTCAGTATTTCAGTTTATTTTTGCCCATGGTTTGATGTAACATCTCAAGAAAATGTTAACAAAACTTGCTAAAGGATGGCTGAGGACTTGGTGCAACTAGATGTATAAAGCTGTTCATGGAGTATGTAACAGAGGTTATGGCTCATTTGAAAAGTGATGATATACTGAAAACACTTGATAATATTTTTGAGACCTTTTCTAGCATATTGCTAATGTAATCTGAAGGCTTGTGGGAAACGTTTTTATGTTGAGTGGTGTTTAAGATCTCTGATTTTTAGTTCCACTGTTTCAGTTCTGTGGAATTGACAGTTCCTGGTTTGGGGAATCAAAATAGACCCAATAAGATACAAATTCCTGTAGGATTGTCAGTAGTTCTAAGTTTTGCATTGTTCTTGCTTACAGCACAGCGCTGTCTCGAGTATAAATGCCTCTTGGCTTATAGAAGTCAAATCTAGATCTTATGCCTTGATCTGTGTAACCCAGCATGTCACAGCCTGAGGCCATGAAGCTTGTGTGAAGTGTGAAGCTTTCAAATTTCCTTGCCAGGGTCTGGTGTGGTCCAGATCAGTCCTTCTCCTTCGGGATGGGGGAGCTGGGTTCAGGAATGAGTGAGTGAAGGAGGAAGAGGTCAGGACTTCTCTTTCAGTAGCTCTGCCGGCTCTAAAGGCTGGTATCATCGAGGCTGTAGATCCACGAGCAGAACTCTTTGCAGGTACAGGAGTCCTTGCGTTTAAATTTCACTGCAGGATCATGAAGGGTTACAGAGCTTTTCCCCTTAGTTCTTACAAAAAGCCTGACTAATAATTTATAATGGAGGGAAGAAAGGAATGTCATTTGGAAATAGTTAACTCTTGATTGCCAGCAGAAAACTACCCAAAGCAACCTTAACCAGTTAGGAGCAAGCTCTGCAACACACCCAGGTTTAGTAAAATTTTTGAGGTTTACTTTGAAAAAATGCTTTTTTTCTTTTCCCTTCTTGGAGGCTTGAAGCAGAAGAACGTTCTAGTTTATGGTGATGTTTTGGATGCATTTCTAAATTGATTTTAAAGATAATGAGAGTTGGAAATACTTTCTATAAACACCTAAGTAGAGAGAAGAAATGATTCTTATGTCAGTGAATGGGTTTGTCTGGTGAGAAGATCTGGCAGGTTGTCACTGTTTTTAATCTGTCGATGTTCCTGGCAGAGTCTTCTGTTGTCTTGCAAACCTATTTGCCTCCTTGATGCTTCAGAAAGCCTAAGAGGGAAGATTAACAGTTCGTAATACTTAACCTTGCTGAAGAGGGAAAAAACCCAGTGGTGAAAGTCTGTAATAATCTAATGGCTACGTTTTATTTCTTTTATACGTAACTGAATCTGAGACTTGTATTTTTACTTCCTACCTTGTTCTGTGGAATAAATCTAAAGATCAAATTCTTGTGCTATTAATAGATTATCAGAAAAATCTTTCACACCGTATCTTTCCTTGTCACTAAATAGTGGGTTTATTCTGCAGAGGGCAGATTTCTCAGCAGGTGCCAGTCTGGCATATCAGGCCTTATGTTTTGGGTGTTTGAAGTCTGTGTTAAATTGGTTGTAGAAACAGAAACTCAACACTCGAATAGTAGGAGGAACCAGGAGATTATGAGTGGTCTTAAGTTTGTTCTTACTGCTTCCCTTACAGAAGATCACTGTAAACTCATTGACTGGTTTGACCACCAACATACGTGTACAACATTTATTTAGAATACAACTTGTTTCTGAAGGATCCTGACATGCTCCAGTGTGGAGGTGACTTATACATGTTCCGAAAGCCTCTTCTGCCAGAAAGTAAAAATTGTGTAGCTTTTTGAAAACTAGCATGTGAAAGTGTCTGTGTCCCATGTCTTTGTTTTAGAGATTTTTATATATAAACAGTGTAATATAAACACAACTTTGAAGGCTTGTTGAAATTTACTGCCTTCCTTCCGAGAGTGTATGGAAAAGCTCCGTTGAGAATTTATGTTCTCGGTTAACAATGGGTATGTTAAAATGAATATGCAGCTTTTTAAGCTATGCTAGGCCCAGTTGATAGAAATAATTTTAGCTACTTGAGGCACAGTAGCATTGTGCTGATGGTTGGTTGGTAGAAGAGCGTGTAAAGGAAGTGCTCAGATCCTGCATTTAAACTTTGATGGTTTATTCTTCCTCCTTAGACATGTTTTCTTGCCCTTTATTTTTCTGATGCTGTTACACCGGTATCTTTGCCATTTGGAGAAAATTTGTTCAACTTCTTTGTGATGGTCAATAGCACTCTGTGGATTGAAATTACATTTTTTCTGAGAGGCTTTGGGAGACTCAGGATCAGGATCCTGATGTTTAAGGTTAAGTATGTATTTTAATAGATCCAGTAAGACCTGTGGCAGCTAGCTGGTATGTACTTGTCTACAAATTAAGTAAACGCATCTCAGTGAGATCAAAACCAGCATGTTACTCCAGTCATGGCAAATGTTGATATTAAATGTTGAGATTCTTAAGCTCCACAGGTGAGATAGCTGAGGATCTCTTTAGATTAATGAAATTTAGATGCCTTAGTCCTGCCTAAGGTCTTCTGCACGGAAGGGGCATCTGATCTGCCTTTTGTCAGGAGATACAGCATATTCTACCTCTCCCAATAAAAATAAAGTTTTATTATAGGACAAATTTCTGTTATTCTAATCTTGTGCTGCCTTGTGTTTAAGTATGTCACTAACTATTTTTTGTTGGGTTTTTTGTTTGCGGGTTTTTTTCAGGTTATTTGGAAGGGGCATACTTTGCTGAACAGAAAGCACAAGATGAATTATGATTCCTGCTCTTCATGGAAGCCTGTCTGGATTGGTACGCTTTTTAAAACTTTTATATTATTTGTCAAACTGACATATAGTGATTGCATGTACAATCCAAAGGTCAATTTAAAATTTAGGAAGCCAGGCATTTAGGAAGCTTCCAACTTGTTAGCTGCATGTTAATAACTAGGTGGAGACTATGAATTAAAAGAGTATGCTTTCAGTAATGTTTTCAGTGCTTACTTTTCTTCTATGTACTATGGCATTAATTTAGCTCTTCAACATGAGTATGGTTAATATGACCATTGATCTAGTGGGAAAGTTAGAAGTCAGGGAAGATATTGTGACAATACTAGAAGAACTGCGTGAGTCCTTTCACAATGTACAAATTAAGAACATGATTTTTCCCAAGAGAGAAGAAAATAGAATTATTCTTTACATTTTGCTTATTTGTGGTTTAGAATAGTAATAATGATTCCCATGGCTGACATTTCTTGACAGTTAATGGCTGTTTGAATTAAGGACAGAAAGAAATGTCCTCAAGAGGCCAATTAGTTGTACTTAATGACCCAAAGCTGAGGTGGCTGTTTCCCACAATACTGTCCTATGAAAATTGCCGCAGTAGTATTATTATAGAGTGGAAAAAAGGAAAATTTCCTAAATTAAACTAATGCCTCTTGTGAATAGTTTTATGGGTCATCTACTCATGCAGTGTAGTTGATTAGTTTCAATTTAGGATATGCAAATAGGTATTAAAACTGAAAACTGCTGGTTCCTTTTAGGGGGAACAATTAAGTGAGTAAGAACATTGTCCCTGCTGATTTGTGCTCTGACTCATTCTTTGCGCTGGCTTTAGCAGAAAGGATTCCATTGCAATACCTTCCTGCCTCTGCTTAATGACATAGGAAACAGTGCTCATTTCGTATTGAGAGAAGATTGTGTCCTGGGGTGCTTTGTACAATAATGGGGTGTCAGAAAGCACATACTTGAATATTTTCTATCAATGCATAATTAAAAAAAAATAAAATGAGCCCATGGCCTTCATATTTGTTGTTGACTTTAACCTTTTCCCACTAAGAATATTTTGCTTTTTAAATGTTTTCTGTTGCAAAAATCGTTTTTGCTAAAGTTTACCTTCAAAATAAAAACATTGATAGTAGCTATAAAGCATGCAGAAGCTTCCCATTTGTGACCACTCAAAACATCCCCAATAAATTTGATCACTGTACCTGCCGCTTCTGAATAAATCACTGAACATATTGGCAACTGTTCATAGTGTGTTCTGATCTGCATTAAACATAACTCATTGTGATGCCGTTAGGTTCCCTGTTTTGTCTGCCTTGGAGTTACTGGTTTTGGCTGATATTGGCCTTGCATATAAGATACCATCTTTTATTTCTGGTTGAGCATGGTATACAAATTTTGAACAGAAACCTTTTAGCTTTGAAAGCTGTTAAAAACAGACCCCATAGTTCTAGCAATAATTATATTTGATGAATGAAATTTGTGTGGCATTTAGCTTTAAGTGTGTACTTCATTGAAATAATTGTGTCTATTATGTTCCATAAAAAGCAAGTTGCATATGAGTGAGAACCTTGCTTGAGAGAAAATGTGCATACTCAATAATTTTCAGCACTGAAATGGAAAAAAAGTGATCATGTGAAGCTTTTTTGCATCTGAAAAGAATCAGTGAGAGTACATATTCCAAAAGTGAGAATGCTGTGACAAAAAGTTATCTACCTTTTGCTTGAGTACTTTGACCACCAATAAGCTTACCTATTTAAACCATCAAAGCATGGTCGTCTTTTACAAGCTATGTGATTACCATTCAGCAATGACTCTGGCTTTGAAATTACAATATCTGTGTTTGCTGGAGAGGGAGTGAGGACTGAAATGGAATTGGTCCCTATCTTTCAGGTTGTGTACCTATCCTTACATAATTTTGGAGAGGTTGAAGGGTAGGAAGAAGGATGGAGGTGCATGTTTAACGATGTGGGTGCTCGTGGTAGAAGCCCTTTAAGAACAGGGGGAAAAAAAAGGAAAAAGTTATATATAGTCCATGTCCAAGTGGAAGCCAGTGACAAGTGGAGTCCCTCAAGAATCAGTACTGGGACCGGTCTTGTTTAACATCTTTGTCAGCAACATGGACAGTGGCATTGAGTGCACCTTCAGCAAGTTTGCCGACGACACCAAACTGTGTGGGGTGGCTGACACGCTGGAGGGTAGGGATGCCATCCAGAGGGACCCTGACAGGCTGGAAAAGTGGGCCCAGGCCAACCTCATGAAGTTCAACAAGACGAAGTGCAAGGTCCTCCATCTGGGTTTTAGCAATCCCAATCACCAATATAGGCTGGGCAGTGATTGGCTTGAGAGCAGCCCTGAAGAAAAGGACTTGGGAGTACTGGTGGATGAGAAGCTCAGCATGAGCCACCAGTGTGCACTTGCAGCCCAGAAAGCCAATCGTGTCCTGGGCTGCATCAAGAGGTGCGTGTCCAGCAGGTCGAGGGAGGTGATTCTCCCCCTCTACTCCACTCTCATGAGGCCCCACCTGGAGTACGTCGCCCAGTTCTGGAGCCAACAGCACAAGAAGGATATGGATGTGCTGGAGCGTGTCCAGAGAAGGGCCACGAGGATGATCAGAGGGCTGGAGCACCTCTCCTATGAAGACAGACTGAGAGAGTTGGGGCTGTTCAGTCTGCAGAAAAGAAGGGTCTGGGAGACCTTATTGTGGCCTTCCAGTATCTCAAGGGGGCTACAATAAAGCTGGTGAGGGGCTTTTTAGGATGTCAGGTAGTGATAGGACTAGGGGCAATGGATTAAAGCTAGAGATGGATCGGTTCAGATTGGACGTTAGGAAGAAGTTCTTCCCCATGAGGGTGGTGAGACACTGGCACAGGTTGCCAGAGAGGTGGTGGAAGCCCCATCCCTGGAAGTTTTTAAGGCCAGGCTGAATGCAGCTCTGAGCAGCCTGATCTAGTGGGGCATGTCCCTGCCCATGGCGGGGGGGTTGGAACTAGATGATCTTTCAGGTCCCTTCCAACTCTGACAATTCTATGATGCTATGACTACTGCAGAAGGGATCCTCTTGAATTTATTGACTGAAATGCCAATCGCTTTTACGAAGAATGATAGCAGAGAAAGAGCATAACTAAGTTACCTACAGGTTAGATAAATGTAACTCCAAAACATATTCGAGCATGTAGATTCAGTATGTGGTGCATGGAGAGATTACGCATCTCAGACTGATAAACAGAGTACAGAGAAGGATGCTGCCTGGAAGCTCTCAGGAATCAATGAGCACAGGAGCAACACTTGAGTTGCTTTCTACTTGGAATCTAAAGACTGCAGTCTCTTAGTAGGTGTCATCGTTGCAACAGCATCACTTGCTCAGTCTTCCTTCTTGAAAAGAAGATTTGGCTGATGACTTATGCAACAGCCAAACGGCTGATGCTCACTTCTCACTTCAAGCGCTTGGCTGGGTCCAGCCAGCAGCTGGCATGAGGTCGTTCTTCACCTCTTCTCTCAACACCATACAGAAAAAACATACAAGCTTCATACTGAGCAAAGAAAGTTACTTTTTTCTAGGTTTATTAGGAACAGTCTGTAGACACTTTTGAGTCCTCTGTCCTTTGCTATGTACTGAATGCTACTGGTTTGAGGAATGCAGCATAGCACAGTCTTTTTGGCTGGATTAAGAGTGCAGAACACTTCTGGTCCTACTCCCCTTGTCTGGTTTCTTTTGTTTAGAAGGACATTTTGTGATAAAGCAGTATTTTGTAAAATTTTTATTTTTTACCTTGTAACATTTGCAGGTTTTTTCTGACTCTGTAGGGCTTTTATGATACATGTTATCATCTAAGGCTCTGCTGACCTTCATACTTGTGAGTGTAAAGTTTTGTGGCATAGTTGTACATATTTAAACTTTATCAAGTAACTGCATATATATGCTCAAAATGCCTCAAATCAGAGGGCTGTATACCCTTTGCAGTCAGCAGAGGGAAATGGGGGCTTCATGAGCGTGATTCACCTCTTCCTGACATGGATGTCTGTGTAAAGATCATGTAGAATATGTCCAAAATTGCCGCCTTCTATGGAAGTTCTATCTATGGCATCCACAGCATCCTGTGGCAGGTATTTTCCCAGTTAATCGTGAAACAATCATTTCCAGTTCTGGAAGTGAGTACTGGAGCAAGTCTAGTGAAGGGCTACAAAGACGATGAAGAGACTGGAGCGTCCCTTCTGTGGGGCAAAGCTGAGGGACTGTTCAGCCTGGGGCACAGAAGGCTCCGGGGGATCTTGTCAATGTTTATAAATACCTGTAGGAAGAATGCAAAGAGGACAGGCTCTTTTCAGTGGTGTCCAGTCACAGGACCAGAGGCAGTGGGCACAAACTGAAACACAGGGGGTTCCCCCTGAACATCAGGAAGTGTTTTTTTTCCACTGTGAGGGTGACTGAGCACTGGCATGAGTTGCCCAGGGAGCTTGTGGAGTCTACATCTGTGGAGATACTCAGAAGCCATCTAGACATGGTCCTGGGCAGCTGAATCTAGGTGGCCTTGTTTGAGCAGAAAGCTTGGACAAGATGACCTGTGGAGATTCCTTCCAACCTCAACCATTTGAGGATTTTATGATTCCTTTGGCTTTTCCTGTTCTTATATTGTGATAGGCAGCAATTGTTCACGTTCCCTGTGCCGCTAATAATTCTGTAGACCTCTTTGACACCGTTTTTCAGTCACTTTCAAGTGGAGATCAGGTGAAACAAAACTGAACATAGTACTGAAGATGAGAGGTGCCGTGGCTGTGTATTGTAGCACATAGTGTGTACAGAGTATGTAGATAGCTCCTGCTTTTCTTAATTTCTGTGCTAACAGTTCTGGACAATTGGCTGATACATTCATAAAGCAGACTATCGAAATTTGAAGATCTGTTTGTTTTGTGATTTTTCTTTTTTCTGGATGGCAATCATTGGTTTAGTGTATGTTAATATGCAGATAATTTTTTTCTGTACATGCATAGCTTTATCTCTTGCAATACAATTTTAGCTGATAGTCTGTCAGCTTGTCACTAACTGTCCTGAGGTCCCTCTGTACCTCTTTATATTTGACCTTTGTCTTTATTAAATTGCTCTGAAAAACAGTTCATATTCATCAGCAGCAGCTGTGGTGCTTTCATGTTTCCCTTTTCTCCCTTATAAGTTGAAGAACTTGAAACCTCCGTATAGATTTTTTTTTTTATGGGACCATTCTGGTGACTCTTTTTCAATGCAAAACTAACTGTTCCTTCTTTTGTTTCCTATTTTAAACTGATCTTACCTGTGAGAGGGCTTTACATTTATCTAATGGCAGATTAGTTTCTTTTAGAGCCTTGGTAGAGAGACCTTGTGAAAAACAATTAGAAATGCAAAAGATACCTTTTTGACTTACTGTTTACAGAGCTCTAAATGATACTGCCCTGGGGATCTGTTTTTCTGTACTCCATGATTTTAAATGCAGAATTATTTGTTGTATTTGTGTTCTTTTGCAGTCCCTGCAGAACGCTACAGCTTCATTCCCTCTTCGGTGTTCTTGGCTTGTGGAGTCATAAATCTCAGTGGAACTTTGGGTGAGATTTTCATGTTCATTGCTAAAATCCTTACTGGTTTGTCCTGGAAAGTGGTTAACTTTTCAGCTGTTAGTTACAGATTTTATTCTAAGAAGTGCATTAAGGAAGAGTAGTAAAGGAAAGGTTAATGGAAAACAAAGGAAAAAGATTTGGCTACTATATATATGCTTTAGCCTGTAATTAACATTGGGGATTTCTCTGAAAGAGTTACTGTAAAATAAAAATGAAAGGCATAGAATGGAAAGAAAAAAACAAACAAAATAAAGACAACAGAATCTGGCATTTTTACAAAATTTTGACGTACATAGCTTAGTATACTCTTGCTGCTTTTAACAATCTTTGAAATATAATAGGATAAAATAGAAAATTATGGTATTCCCTCCCATTCCATGAGGAAGACCTCTAGAAGGTGGAATTTGTACGTCTTTGTATTGGGTTTCTCTGGTGACCTGTGAGGGTGCTGTGGGGGTGGCTTCTGTGAGAAGCTGCTTGAAGTTTCCCCTGTGCCGCCAGCTCCAAGACAGACCCGCCGCTGGCGCTAACAGACCCGGGGCCAGGCAGCTCAAGGAGGGCCCTGCCGCTGGCCCAGGCCATGCCCTTCAGCCGTGGTGTTAGCACTTCTGGGATAACATATTTTAAAAGAGGGAGGGAAAGCAAATTCAGCCAGAGAGAGGAGTGTGAGAGAAACACCTGCAGACACCAATGTCAGGGCAGGGGGGAGGTGCTCCAGGCACTGGAGCAGAGATTC
>NW_009716750.1:1512-2031 GCF_000703405.1 Apaloderma vittatum | reverse complement strand
AATGCCTTGCACAAGTCCAGGAAAATGTCATTGGTTACTTCTCCCATGTCATCCAGCATTGTAGCTTTGTCGTAGAAGGCCATTAAATTAGTCAGGCATGACTTACCCCTAGTGAAGCCATGTTGGCTGTCACCAACCACTTGATTATTTTTTGTGTGCCTTAGTACAGCTGCCAGGAGAATCTGTTCCATGATTTTACCTGGCACAGAGGTAAAGCTGACTGGTCTGTAGTTCCCCGGGTTGTCTTTAGTTCCTTTTCCATCTGTGGGAACCTCACCAGAGTGCCAGAACCTCTCAAATATGATGGCCAGTGGCCTAGCACCTTCAGCCACCAGTTCCTTCAGGACCCATGGATGTATCTCATCAAGTCCCATGGACTTGTGCACCTTCAGGTTCTCTGGGTGCTCCTGGACCTGTTTTGCTTCTACCCTCCGTGGTTCTTCACTCTCCCAGACCCAGCCAACACCCGCCATCATTTGAGTGGTGTGGTTCGAGTGGTTGCCAGTGGAGAATGAGGCA
>NW_009716750.1:0-993 GCF_000703405.1 Apaloderma vittatum | reverse complement strand
CTTGCTGAGCTTCCCCCTCTTAGCTGCCCTTAGGATCTCAAACTCCACCATCTCATGGTCACTGCAGCCAAGGCTACCCACGAGTTTAACATTACCCACCAGCCCTTCCCTATTGACAAGAATGAGGTCTAACATGGCACCTCTCCTTGTTGGTTCCTCTGTCACTTGCATAAGGAAGTTATCATTAATGCATTCCAGGAATCTCCTGGATTGGTTGTTCCCTGATGTGTTGTTTTTCCAGTTGATGTCAGGGTGATTAAAATCCCCCATGAGGACCAGGGCTTGTGAACAAGCAGCAACTCCTATCTCCTTATGAAGGGCCTTGTCCACTTGATCATCCTGATTGTGTGGTCTGTAGCACCCCCACTGTAAAGTCTCCTACCCTCCTTTCACCCTGGCCCACAGGCACTTGTTTGTCATCACTTGCCAGGTGTAGCTCCATGCATTCTAGCCATTCATTGACATAGAGGGCAATACCCCTTCTTCGTTTCCTCTGCCTGTCCTTCCTGAACAGTTTATACCCTCTAGTCTAACACACCAATCGCAGGAGTCGTTCCACCATGTGATGCCGATCAGGTTGTAGCGCTGCAGACTCAGAAGTATCTGCAGCTCCTCTTGTTTATTGTCCAAGTTGCAGGCATTCATATAAAGTCATTTGAGTTGGGCCCCTGGTAAGGTACCTGGAGCCCCCAATAACATACAGTTGTACTTCATCTGTGCTAGTGACTCTGCTTCCCATGGTCGTTTTCATTTGATCTGGTTGTAACCCATTTCCCCTTCATATCTAGTTTAAAGAATGTTTTATGAGTCTCACCAGCTCATGTCCGAGGATCCTTTTTCCCCTTTGCGTCATTTGAACCCCATCTGGTTTTAGTAGACCAGGTGCCATGTAGATCTCCCCATGGTTAAAAAAGCCAAAGCTAGACTGTTGGCACCACCCTTGTTGAACCTTTCACTATTTTTCCTCGTAATTGAAGGAACGGAGGCAAACAC
>NW_009716749.1:33799-39159 GCF_000703405.1 Apaloderma vittatum | reverse complement strand
TTTTTTTTTTCCCCCCTCTCTCAATTAATAATATATTAATAATAAAGGCAACAACTTCTGTTAATCTTCTGTAATAAGAAATACAATTTCATTATCAACTCTTAAGTCCAGGCTTTTTGGCTCATCTGGTAGAATTTATTTTGTGTGTTAGCACAACTGGAAACTTAGAACTTCAGAGGTGATTAGTGGTTAAAATTTTTTTTGGAACAGAGCAGGAAAGAAATATAGCTACAGTAACCAACTAAACTGCCAGCAGCTTTTAGCACTTCCTCATGCACTGCTCTCAGACCTCTTAATTAGCTCTTTCCAATTCATAAGAGCTGTATTTTTCTTTTTCAGCATGTTGCTGTCTTTGAAGTCTTTTCTTTTAATGTGTTGTTAGCATTTGATACAATTTCTTCTTTCATCTAGTTTGGTTGATATTCTGTAAATCTTAATATAATGTTCTTGTTGCCTCTATCATTTGTTTCCTTGTAGAATTTCTTTCTGCGTGAATAGCTGTCTTTTTGTACAAAATTATTCAAGTTTCTAATAGTGGCATAACAGACTTTATGTTCTGTCTGATCTCACTTTGGGGTGATAGAATTGATTTAATTCTCGGTTCCTTTCCAGTTGTGCCCTTTGTGTTCCATATGCATGTAATATTTCCTTTGCTATGCACATAGCCAAATTAGTTTGGCATTTTGCATACCTTACTGCATGTTTTATTCTCTCATCTGCCCCACATTCTCCATTCATTATAATATTTTCTTCCTTATAATTTGTTTTTATATTGTTTGCATAAATACAAACGTTTATGTAAATGTTTGAATAAAACATGGAGAGGTTTAATTCCTAAAGTAAAAGACTATCTTATATAGTCAGCAGTCTAGGCCATTTCTTAATCAAATCTGGTAATGTAATTGTGCTATGAAAATGGAACTTGCAGAGTGGCTAGAAAAAGTGCTATGCATCCTGACATGAAAAGAAGTCATCTTCGGAATTACTGCAGTTTGAATTCCACATCCTTTGTTTTTTCAGGTGAGCATTTGTATCATCATTCCTGAGCTGTGTTAGTGTCCATCTTTCTTTGCAGAGTCACAGAATCAGAGTCGTTTAGGTTGGAAAAGACGTTTAAGATCACCAAGTCCATCCACTGAAGTAGCAATGCCAGGTCCACCACTAAACCATGTTCCTAAGCACCTCATCTACATGTCTTTTAAATACCTCCAGGAATGATGACTCAACCACTTCCCTGGCAGCCTGTCCCAATGCTTAACAACCCTCTTGGTGATTTTTTTTTTTCCCTGATACACGATCTAAATCTCCTCTGGTGCAACTTGAGGCTATTTCCTCTTGTCCTCTTGCTTGTTACCTGGGAGAAGAAACTGAAGGCATAGGGAACTGGCAACTGTTAATAATTCTCCAGCGTCTTAAGGCAAGCACACACTCTCGCACTGTGTTATGCACTACATGCCTTTTCTGACTGTGTGTGAAGTTTGTGCATTTGTAACTAACTTGAAGGACTTTGATCTGTTATGTAGAAGCCCCAACTTGTATAGTCACTGTAGCCCTCAGACTGGATCCATCCTGTGAAATATTTCCGTCTATTCTATAGATTTTTGTTTTGTTTTCTGGAGGAGGCAAACCAACTGTTTTAGTAGAGGGTGTTTCCTACAAACAGAAGATGTTCTCTGGGAGAGATCTGGGCAGAGCAGTGGCTGCTGCTGTGTCTCAGTGCATGGGTACCACTTCCTGCTGCAGCCAAGGCAGCCTCTCCTGATAGCAGCTGACACTGTCCTCCCCGTGTGGCTGGCAAGAGCATCAGATGAGCTTTCTGTAGTGAGTTAAAATGGTGCTCATTACTGCTGAGAGCAGGAGAAACAGATGCTGCTTTGTGACTCACTGTGGACCACCTGACGTGTGCATTGTGCAGAGAAAAATAAGCAGAATAGATGCTAAGTTGCTGCATGTAAATTGGAAAACGTGGGCACACAAGACATCAACTATCTAAACATTTTATCTTTTTAAACTATGAAGACAAGCCAGCTGTGATGCTCAAGTATGTTAACCTTTGAAAAGTCAAAGCTGGAAGTTTAAGAGGTGGAAATGCAGCAGCATTCTTCACACAGTTAATGGAAAAATATTAAGGGAAGCAGATGAGGCACAGTGCACAGGTCTTGTGAAAAAAAAAATGTAGGTAGTGGAAGGCTGGCAAAACTGCAGCAATATCTACTTGTTCATTTTCTCTAGCAGGCAGAGCAACTCGGGGTAGCTCTTCCCTCTTTTTTTTCTTGATTGTGTGCTTCCTTTTTTCTGTGGCTATGCAGTGATCTGAGTGAGGGAATACTCATAATTTGGTTTATTGATCAGATAGTTTTAATTTGGGAGTCACCTCCTGGTCTAATTTACTACAGCAAAGGAAGTGAGCAGTTTATGTTGGGGACCTCTACTTCCACAGGTACTGCTGATGAAATTAGAACCTGAGTCTCTATAGTGTAATGGTTAGTTCCTCAAACCATAGTTCAGCAAACATTTGCTCTTCCTTTGTGGCATCTGCTTGGTTTTGCTGGGACAAGTGTTTTGAAGTTTGTGTGGCAGAGGAGGAAATGGAATTGACTGGAGTTTAAACCAACCATTTCTTTCTTGGGTTAGTTGTAAATTAAATTAGTTACTCACTCCATGACGTGGCCCTACAAATAAAGTGCTATCACAATGGAATGGCCATGTTAGGACTAGGAATGAGAGGATGCCTATGTTGGCAGTGTTGTAGAAGCCTTACTTGTTAAACAATGGCTTTGCTTTCCCAAGTGTAATTTCCATTAAAGAAAAGTACAGAACAAGCTGATCTAACAGTTGGAAGCATTGCTTCCGTAAGAGTACTGTGTGTACAGATGTTATGATTTCCATTCTTTTCACAGGCATGCAGAATTTTATGTGTGTGAATGATAGATTAAAGCTATTTAAAAACTTTTAAAATTGGTGCAGATCCAATGGTCTGTTTCATGGCATTTAATTTAGGTCGGAGCACCGAAAACATTCTTGCTACCAGTTCTTCATCATGCTGACTGCAACATTTCTGAGAACTGAAGGGCTTCAAGGACTCTGGTTAATATCCTTAAGTATTCACAGTAACGAGTCTTCATTTTGACCTGGTGAAGGGCTTGGAGAACAGACCTTACGAGGAGCGATTGAGGGAGCTGGGTCTGTTCATTTTGATGAAGAGGAGGCTGATGGTGGACCTCATCATGCTCTGCAGTGACTTGAAATGACATTGTAGAGAGGTTGGTGCTGGTCTCTTCTCACAGATAATTAGGGACAGAACCAGGGGGAATGGTTTCAAGTTGCAACAGGGCAGGTTTAGGCTGGACATTAGGAAGAAATTCTTCATGGGAAGAGTGGTCAGACACTGGAATAGACTGCCTAGGGAGGTGGTTGAGTCGCCATCCCTGGATGTGTTCAAGTGTCGTTTAGGTGGGGTGTTGGGTGATATGGTTTAGGGGTGAACTTGTAGTGTAAGGTCAATGGTTGGACTCGATGATCCCAAGGGTCTTTTCCAACCTGAATTGTTCTATGATTCTATGAACATAGCAGAATATCTTTCTCTTGTTTTCAGTATTCTGCATAGAAATAGGTTACTGAAACTACTGTAGAGAGGCTATCAGTTTGATGAGGGCCAAATTAATATTTTTGTCTTTCACTGGAGAATTTTGGTAGATGTGGGTTTTGAAATAACTTTTTGCCTGCGTTACAGTCAGGTATGAAGCATATTGGCTCGTGTGTTGGTTTTTGGAAGATCTGAGTATCAGAAATAGTCTGATGAGGATTATATTTGAATTTGTTTCACTGATAACATGAAATAATTATCTTATTTGCAGAAACCCCTTTAGTTACATATTTACCCACTCAGATAGTTATCAGTGTATCATTTAGTTGTCTAAATCTGCTACTAGGTTTGAGCATGGCAGCAGTTGTAAGCAGTATCGTTTGATGTCCATCAGCAATATACATGGGGAGCTTGTTACATAGAAGCTTATGATAAAATCCTGTCTCTGGAAATCTATTTTTCCAACTTAAAAGTTAGATTTTGTGCTAAACATAACTTATGATTTCAAGTTAAATTTTAACTGACATTTAGTGTTACATCTCCACAGGGGAACTTTAGATTTACTATATATATTCCAGAGTGTTTTTCCTAGTCATTGTGTGAGACCCAGATTTTCTTCTCTTGAAAGGTTTTAGGGTAGACTTGCTTGTTCTGAAATGCTGTCACTAATTATTTTGTGTTATTCTTGTGAAATGGTTTGAAAATAATAGGTTCAAATAGTCACTTGAATTTGAAAATTCAACACAGTCTGCATATTTCGGTTTACAAGGAGGAAGTTCAGACTTCCATTTTGTTGTGCCAAGCATGAGTGCAGTTTGTTTCAGAGAATTTTGGGCTCGTTATAAAAGGCATGCAGAGCAAATCATAGTTTTTCAGGTTATCAGCCAAATACACACATTAGACCTCTCAATCAAAAGGAGTTTTGTGCTTATAAGAGTTCCAACTGTGATTATAGGATTGTTGTTTCATTGAATTTTTAATGTGTTTGAACACTGAGAAGCCAGTTCGTTATTGATTTGACCTGGTGTGAATGAGGTTGACTTGAATTTAACTATCAGATTGCATCAGTGGAAGGACTAGTGCTGAACATATGTTCATATTTGTGCTTCTTTAAACAGTAAAACCATAACAGAGGCTCATAATTTTTAAAATGATAGATGGTTTTCCTTTTAATCTCAAACACTTTCACTATTAATGAAAAAATACTGTGTTGCTAGCCTCTGCACAACTTTTCAGGATATACAGTGTGCTAATGTTAATCAGCAGTTCCTGCATCTACAAATAGACTTCCTCAGCAGCTGCAGCGCAAAGCTGACAAGCTGCTGGTCATTTTTATTATTACCATTCAGAAATTGTTTGAATAGCTGTGAGAGTGTCTGGTGTATGCCTGCCGTAGACTAAACAGAGGTTATGAGTAGGGAGAAGGAAAGAAAGAAAGAATAGATTTATAATACACCGGTGTGAGAGTAGAGGCATAGAGCTCTCTAAGTCTTCATTTCGGAGTCCTTAAGCTGAGTTTGGTGCTCTTTTATATAACAGGCATGCAATCCAGCTGGCTAAAAGTCATGAGTTCTTAAATGGGGTCTGGGGATAGCATTTATCTGACCTCTTTTATAGCTGGATATAAGGCAGCCTTTATAAGTGTGTTCTCTTGGGGAACATCATCATACTGTGCCCTGAGATGCTGTCTCCTAAACTTTTTGGTTCCTTCTGCTGATGGGTCTGGTTTTGTCTGCTGCATGGGAAGAAACAGGCAGGCAAGAGCACTTGCCTT